>NW_026294573.1:32574471-32788004 GCF_007827085.1 Peromyscus californicus insignis | reverse complement strand
GGGAGTTCAATCCCCATGGCGGAAGGAGAGAAGTGACTACTGTAATTTATCTTCTGACTTTCACATGCATGCTGTGGATGGGGTGTGTGCATCCTTGCACACACACACATGAATAAATGTTTTATTTTCTAAAAGCTTTAAAGAGTTCTGAGACCACCCTGGGCTACATAGTGAGACTGAGGGGGGTGGGGAGCGGGTGCTGAACAAACCAAAAAACTTTATTAATACCCCCTCCCACCCTTTTCCTTATTCGGTGACAGCTACACAGATTAGAAGTTCCTCCATTTGGTGCCATTATTCAATCTACTATACCTATTTACCAAGCTTCTCCATTTGGCTCCTATAACATTGGCCCCTGCCACACGGGAAGTTTTCATCTTCAAGGGAAGGGATGAGTTTTCATGTCATTTGACTTCCTCATGCCACATAACCAGCAATCAAAGGAAGAGTTAATGTCCTGGCTGCATGGCCTGCTCCCTACAAGGGTAAGCTGAGGGGCTACACATCAGGGCAAGGCAGGCTACGTCTGGAATCCAGGGGATGCACTAAGGCCCCTCTGACAGTCAGTCCTCTGTCCTCTGTATCTGTGCGTTCTGCATCCATAATTCCAACCAACGGTGGAGACAGATGACAAGTAGATAGATAGGTGGATGGATAGATGATAAATAGATAACTGGTTGATAAATAGATGGTAGGTATGTAGGTGGTTGTCTACAGATACATAGAGTAGATGGGTATCAAAGACAGATGATAGATAGATAGATAGATAGATAGATAGATAGATAGATAGATAGATGACAAGTAGCTAGATATTGCATTTATACTGGCTATGTACAGGCTTTCCTCTCATTATCACTCCATGAACAATACGGTATAGCAACTATTTCAGATAACATTTACACTGTATTTGGGAATTATAGGGTAGAGGTGATTTAAAGCATGCAGGAGGATGTGTGTAAGTCAGGCTATACTCTTTTATAATGAAAATTAAATTTCCACAGTTTTAGTCTCTAGAGTAGATCCTGAAGCCAACCCACCATGATTACTTTACTTCCATAGACAACAATAAAAGTTAATGAAAAGCTATGACACCCAAACCATGCAGGACCACTAAGGATTCAGACCCTTCAGAGATAATTTAGGTCACTTTATCACATAGAGAACCCTAACCAGGGGCTGGAGATGATGGCTCAGTGGTTAAGAGCACTGACTGCCCTTGCAGAGGACCTGGTTCCCAGCACCCACATGATGGTTCACAACCATCTGTAACTCCAGTTCCAGAGAATCCAGTACCCTCTTCTGGCCTCTGTGGGCTCCAGACATGTGTGTGGTACATAGGTGCACACAGGGGCAATACAGGAAATAAAAATAAACTTTAAAAAAAGTCATCAACCCCTAACCAATGGAGAGATTGGCAGAGGACAAAAAAAAGGATTGGGGGGGGAGGTAAAGATTAATGAATTATATACCAGCTATGGCATAGTTTGCATAAAGAAACATGTCTCTATGAAAGACCAGTTACCACCAAAAAAAAGAAAAAAGTCTATAACAGCTATTCATGTTATTTTCTTTGCTTGGGATGCTGTGGCATTAATTTTTTTGTTTCATTTTTCAATGGCATTAATTTATTCCTGCCCCCCTTTCCTATTCCATGAACTAAAGTTCCCTTTAAAAGCCACATCTGTGTTGAAGACTCTGCAGACTGACTGACTAGAACCCTGATTGTGGAGTTTGGAATGCTGCAGACCAAGAGCCACAATTATCTCGTACTATCTTTAGTCCGCTTAATCTAATCGCCATTTATCACTGTTACGCTTTGAATGTAAATGCCCTGCACAGGCTTGTATGTCTGAATACTTGGTCCAGAAGGTGGCGCTGTTTGGGAGCGGGGTTGTGGAACCTTTTGGACATGGAGCCTAGCTGCAGATGCACACGGCCACAGAACCAGGGCTTGAGAGTTAGAAGCTGTAAGTCATAAGAACTCAGCTTCCAGCCTGAGGTCTTTGGTTACTGCTCCGACAAGATATAAAAAAAAAAAAAAAAAAAAACACATGCTCCGGAAGCCGTGAACTCAGCCAAGTCTTCCCTACCAGGACAGACTACACTGTGTGAAACCATACGCCATTCTTCTTCTTCTTCTTCTTCTTTCTTTTTTTTTTTCCTCTCCTCTGTTAAGTTGTTCTGGCAGCTGTAGTTAAAAGGATGAGAAAAATAACTGATACAGTTGCTGCCCTCTGGGCTGGGGACTAATTCCATTGGCAGAGTACTTATCGACCATACATGAAAACCTTAGGTACCTTATAAACTGAGTGTAGTGGTGCATCCTGGGAAGTAGTGATACGAGGATCAGAAAAGTCAAGGTCATTCTTAGCTATGAGTTTGAGACCAGCCTGGGATACATGAAACCCTGGGGATAGAAGTGGGGGCGGGGGAGGGCTTGAGGAAGAAAGAAGGGGAGGGAGAGGGAGGGGACAGGAAGAGGGAGGAGGAGAGGCAGAGGAGAATGGAGAGGGAGTGGGAAGAGGGAGATTGAGAGAGGAAGAAGAAGAAAGAAAAAGAAAGTTGTGGCTATTAGGTAAAAATTTTGGAAACTAGGGCGGGGCGATGGTGGCGCACGCCTTTAATCCCAGCACTCGGGAGGCAGAGGCAGGCGGATCTCTGTGAGTTCGAGGCCAGCCTGGACTACAAAGCGAGTTCCAGAAAAGGCGCAAAGTCACACAGAGAAACCCTGTCTCAAAAAAAAAAAAAAAAAAAAAAAAAAAAAAAAATTGGAAACTATCACCTCTAAGTAGCTTCCACCAACTCAAAAGTTAAGAATGACATCAGATCAGATCTGACATCTCTGCAAAGACGTCCCCACTGCTTCGCTGTATCCCATCCACCTGCTTGTCCCTAGCGATGGATCTGGCAAACACATTGATTTATGACTGTCTTTTGGTCTATGACTATAAAAGTTCATGTAACCACTTCCACAATAAAGATGTCACTCAGGGCAACCTGAATTTGTATCCCTGAACCAGGGTCACTCATACTTGGCTCAGAATAAGTTCTTTTTCCCTTTGGAGCAAGGGTGGTCCCTTTGTGAACAGTCTTCTAAAAGATCGTAGTGTGAGGTCTGTGTTTGGTTGCACTAGGGTTGCCACTGAATCAGAACAGCTAACACCATCCCAATAAGGTTGGCTGGCTAGTTCCTGGAGATGGACGATTTTGTTAGACTGAGGTTTGGGAGCTGGAGAGATGGCTCAGTCGTTACCAGTGTACACTGCTCTTCCAAAGGACCCAGGTTCAGCGCCAGCTCCAGGGGGATCTGGAGTTTCTACCCTCCAAGGGGCATTCACATGCACACACCCACACAGAGACAGGCACATACACGTAGGTAAAAATAATAAATAAAATAAAACAAATAAATAAATAGTTTTTAAAAGGCTGCGGGACTTTGTGTCTTCTTTTTCAGGGAGAGAGTTAGAAGGATCTTGTTTGTGTGAAGCATAGTTTTGTCTTATTTGGTGGTAGACAGTCATATGGCTGTCTGATACGTGTGGGTTGATGTGTACCATTATTGACTGTTCAGGGGGGGTCTGTTGTCATCCTTAGATTCCAAGAGCTTCTGTGACAC
This sequence comes from Peromyscus californicus insignis, assembly GCF_007827085.1. NCBI lineage: Eukaryota > Metazoa > Chordata > Mammalia > Rodentia > Cricetidae > Peromyscus > Peromyscus californicus. Next base: position 32,784,388 of record NW_026294573.1, on the reverse strand, counting down.
TATGACTTTAAAAAAAGGAATAGCAGGGAAAGATCAGAAGGCAGATGTAGAGACGTTTTTTACTTTCTTTCCCACAAGACTCTGTGGTCGACGTGCATGCCTAGGCAGGCCTCCCTGTGTCCCTACCAGAACTTCCTTTACATATCTCCAAACTCCAAAACTTGTCCTCTCTCTGCCTCTCTCTCTCTCTCTCTCTCTCTCTCTCTCTCTCTCTCTCTCTCTCTCTCTCTCTCCCTCTCTCTCTCTCTCTCTTAGTGCTAGGGACTGAACCAGGACTTAGAACATGCCAAGCAAGCGCTCAACCACTGGGCCACATCGCCAGTACCAAGCTTGTGAGTTTCAATGGTCCCAATGGCTTCCTACATTTTTGCTGTTCCAGGAAGGGTTGCTGTGTCCCACAACTTTCTCTAGGTAACCCTGGGTTTTCTGTTCTTTCTGTGTTGCTCTGCCTGCAGCACAGCTCTCCATTGTAAATCCTCCTTGTGGAATAAGTACCATTCTGGGTCTGACGTGAGTTTGGAAGGTCACCTGGGTCACTCTGACAATTAGAGATTAGCTGGTATAGACCAAAGGAAGCTCTCTGGGTGCTTAGTATCATTTGGTAAGATCCATAAATGCCAGGGTGGTGCTTCCCAGGTGGCTTAAGTTTATTGAGACCTTTGCTTCTGTGAAGAAGGAGAAGGACATGACTTTCCTACCACTGAGCCCTTTTGGAGAATCATTATGAAATATTGACAATAACTTGAAATGTTAACTGCTTATCATGCCCCCGCCCCGGGGGAATCCCATGGCTAAGGAGCCCTAGGTGTCCAACCTAAACTTCCCTAGAAGTTGAAGTGATGCTAGAAGAGAACGCTTCCAATGAATGGTTCCTTTCTCTTCCCAGAGCCAACCGAACAAAAGGCCGTGTGTGCTGGGAGTAGTGTCGAATGCATGTTTGAGGCCAGCCTGGGCTACATACCCTGTCTGAAAAAGTAAAGGGCGGGGTGCACTGGCTGTGTCCTGATTCTAAATGTACAAACAGTCACATTCTTTTCCCCCTCATTACCCGTGCTTCTGTGCGTAAATGAGCAAAATGAATTATGTAAATTATTGGAAGTCAAAGAGAAAAATCTACTATCTGCCATAAGGCTGAGATATGCTGAGACTCTGTCTCAAAAACAAACAAACAAACAACCCCCCACAAACAAAAGTCCCCTACCATTGTTTCTGGTTTCCTGACAGGACAAACCACCAGGAAAGTAGTATCCACTTCTCACTGGTCCTCACAAGAGGTCCAATGGGCTGTGAGGAGGGCCGAGCAGAGGGATTAGCAAGTGTTCCAGCACCTAGATTTACCTGTCTGTGAAGTCAAATCTATTCCCCTAGACGCTTCAGTTATCCGGGACAATGTGTCTTTTCTTTTTCCTTGGGCCGTATAGAGTTGGGCCTGTATGGTTTACAATAATTCCAAATCTCATTTCTACCATCAAATCAGGAGCCCCAGCCCTCAGCCACCGAGCGCAACCAGGACCCATTACTTCCTACTGAAAACTTTAATGAAACCAATAAGTTAATAAGTTAACAAAGTGAGGTACTTGCACATCTGAGAACTGGGTTGGTGGGGGAACCTTGATTGTGGAAGGAGGGAGGGGCTTCTTCCCATGTCTCCTTTGGTCACAGGGTAATCTTATTCTCCAGCCCCTCTCGGCAGCTGTCTCTGAGGGGGGTGGAGTGGTTCTCTGGGGACGGTGCAATGTGAGACGAGCCAGGGTGGGCTCCATCCAGGGCATGATGGTACATGCAGATGGTAGGGCAGAGACTGGGCTGAGCAAGATTCAACCCAAGCCCTGGCACTGGTACATGCAGGTCCCAGTATGAGATGCAGATAGTTGGGCCTCAGCCCCTTGTTCCCAAGCACCCCCCAGAGTGTCATCATTGGTCCACCACGCCTAACTCCCTTGCCACCTGCACGGGCCTCGCAGAAGAGGAACAAAAGGGCGGGAATCCAAAGCTGGTGCGGAGGCCTGCCGTGTTTGGGTGTTTGTGCCGATATGCAGCGCTGCCGGTTGGAGTGAGATGGTGGGGCAGGGGCCGGTGCAGGCGAGAGCCAGTTGCACTTGGTATAGCACTGGATAGTGTGTTCTCTCTGGGACTAGGAAGAGGGCGTGCGTGCCTGGGTCCTCTCCAGTGGTGTGCAAGATCTGGAGGCCTAGGCCTGGGTTATGCTGTGGGGACGCCAACGCAGTCCTCAGGGCAGCCAGGGGACTCCTGTCGGGGAGCAAGGTAAAACTCTGAGGCTGGGCCTGGGGAGACCTGTGGATGCTCCCTTTCCTGCCCAGGAGACCAAGTGGCTTTGTGCTCACGCCTCCAGGTGTGTGTGGTCGTGTGTGTCACTGTGTGAGGCGTTCGGATGGAGAAATAAAAGGGCCATGCTTGTGTTCCTGGTGGTGGGCCACTGACTGGTAGGTTTGGGGAAAATACAAGAATTTGTGCTGTCAAAACTGTCTGGAGGACCAGTAGGACATCCAGCAGCAAGAGGGAGCCCCTGGGTGACACCTGCAAAAGAGCAGAAAGGCCCAGGCACCGTCCTTGGGAGAGGACAGGGAAGTTTAGGCCCCATGCTGGGTGGAGGTGGATGATAAGCCAAAGAATGGAGGTTGGGTATGGCCAAGCAGCCTGAGACCAGCTACTGCTGGGGCCCATCTCCCAGTGGGGGAGAGGCAGAGGAACCCCATGGGGGTCCCCAAAGTTGCATATTTAACATAGTTTGCATATATGGTGCCCATCTACCTTATGGCAGAGTCCTGTGCTTTGTGGGCACCTGTGGGGGCACCTTGGGCCCATCCCCGAGTGGGGCAGGGCTTGGCAGGAGGGCTTCCCTGCTCTGCCTGGAAGGGCGGGCCTGGAGACCTCACCTTGCATAGCTAGAAGCTGGTTCAGGGACCAGGGCCCCAGCGCCCTGCTCCCATTCCCGGGACAGAGCCCCTGCCAGGAGGGTCATATTGAACCTTAGTGGAGCCGGCAGGGTCCGGGAGTGTCCAGAGGCCTCTGGGCAGCCACCGCTGCGGCTCACCACGTGGCCTGGCATTTCGTGCTCCTGGGGCGCTGGTACCTGGCATCGGGTATCTCGCCCACCCAGACAGCTCAATACTGTGTATGGCCTCTCTCCCTGCCAGGGAGCGAGTTCAAGTAAGAGGGGTGAGGCCTCGGAGTGAGTCCGAGGGGCAGACCGAAGGCTGCCCAGCCCCTGAGAAGCCCTTCAGTCCATGTTGGTGCTGACTGAGCGAGAGATGCTGAGGGTCTGTGCCGAGACGGAGATGTCCTCGTGGTCTACAGGGCTGTGGTAGTCCGAGGTGATGTCCGGGTCAAAGAGCGGCACTTGCACGGTACCCAGGCTGGCCGAGGTGCCAGAGCGCAGGCAGCGCGAGTAGAAGCCCAGCAGCAGATCCAGCTTGTGCTCGATGGACTGCACCTGGGGGGGCGGGGAGGGGCGAGGCTAGAGGGGGTGTCGGACCCGAGGGCGGCGCGCCGCTGGGGAAGGGATGGGTCTGGACGGGGCGGGGCCGGAGCTCGGGGGCGGGGCGTATGTAGGAGGCGGGGCTTGGAAACGATTAGGACGCCAGGTAGGAGGCGTGGTTAGGACCGGCTTACGCCTTGGGGATCCTTCAGGAATGGGGGTGAGTGGGCTTTCTTGGAGCCGGGCTTGTTTGTGAGATGGAGCTTGGCGGAGCAGAACTCAGCATGTGGGCCCTGCTAGGGCCCCCAGGGGCCAAGGCTCGGCACTGCAGCCGTGCTGTACAGCTATTTCAGCCATCGGGTGGAAGTTTCCTTCCTACACTCACCTGCTTCTCCACCTTGACTACGCGCCCCATCATGCTGATTTCATCCACTGCCTCCGTGTCCGAAGGCCCCTTATCGCCCTTCTCCCTAGTCTTGCGGTCCCCAGGCCCTCGACCCACAATTTGGTCTACCCTGTGGAGGGAAAAATAAACTATCCAAGAGACTGAGTCGCACTGCATCTCCCTTCCAGGAGAACCCTTGGTTGGCGCTGACCGGGAAGACAGACCGAAGTTAGGGCGGGAAGAGGCCACTTCCCTGCCCAAGGGAAGCTGAGCCTGGGAGACACCAGTCCCTGCTTTGAGAATTCTCCAAATAACAAGCAGAGCCTCCGAGGTGAGAAATGACGGGCTGGGAAAGGGAATGTTGGAAGGTGGACAAGGCCAGAGCCGATCCCACCCTCTTCTGCGCTCACTCGCTAGTTCACAGCAATGCAAGTGTTATCTTGACCCTCTGCCCACAGCCCTGTTTTCACTCTGAAGCCTCTCTAGTCAGACTTCCCCTCCCCCAAGTGAACTCCATGTTGCTAAATCCAGTGATCAACTCAGTCCTTATTTACTTGACCCAACAGCAGCAGAGGTCACATCTGATCACTCTTTCTTCCCACAATCCTTTATTTGTTCTCCCCCCCCCCCTTTTAGACAGGGTCTCTTGTGACCCAGGCTGGCTTTGACCTCTCTAAATAGCCAAGGTTGGACCACTGATCCTCCTGCCTCTAGCACCCCTCCCCCCAATACTTCGGTCGTTGTTGAGACTGGGCCCCCCTATGTTGCCCTGGCTGACCTGGAACGCTCTCTGTAGACCAGGTGGGCCTCAGACTTACAGAGATCCACCTGCTTCTGCCTCTCCAGCGCTGGGATTAAAGATATGCACCACCATGCCCCACCTCAAATGTTATTTTTTGAGTTAATGAATGAGCATACAGTGAGAAAATAGGGCACACGAGAAAAGAAAGCTCTAGGCAGTTTGGGACTTGATATAAAAGTTCTTCCTTGATCCTTGACCTAGGGGACATGCAGGATTCTAGAGGCAAGAATCGAAATGTAACTTGCTTCACCTTGCTACTTGGGAGACGGGAAGTCAGTGGTTACTGTGGGTCAGTTACTTCCAGACCTGGAGACAGGCCTTCTAAGGAAGCTGTCAAGGCATGAATATGGACTGGACTCATCCAGAGAACTATAACTGAGGTTGTTTTGTTTTTCAGCTTCCAAGCAGCCTGGAAACTGCGAGCCAGGGATCTTTTGGTTTGGATTTGATTTCTGATTTCTTTGTTCTTTTGAAGCAACATCTCATAGCCCAGGCTAGCCTAGAACTCGTGGTCTTACCGCCTGTGTCTCCCCAGTGCTGAGATTACAGATGTAGGACAGTAAGCCTCCTAGAGGCCCTTGCCCACCTGGGCAGTACCCTTAGAGAGCACAGACAGCTCACCTGGGCTGGGGCCCTCAACTCCCTCCCACTTCCTTCTCAAAGTCTGCATACCCACCGAGCTTGCAGGCTCTTGATCCGCCCCAGCATGTCCAGATGCCCTGCAGAGTATTGCTCGATAACATCCTTCACATCATATGGCCGCAGTGTCTCCTTGAATTTCCTTTTGGCTACCAGGAACTTCAGAATCCTGTTAGAGGAGGGGGATCTCTGGCAGTTGCTCTTGTTCTAGTAGGGGACTCTTTTCCAATCCCTTCTCTGCCCCTTTGTCCAGATCCAGGTCATCTGCTTGGACCACTCCAAACAACCTCTGCTGGGTCCCCAGACTAAGGAGGGGACCTAACTACCAGGTTCCCCTTTGCCCTGAACACCCACAGGCTGGCTTGGTGTTTTCTCATATGCCTGCCTCTACAGCCTCATTAACAGAGGAGGCAGGGAATGGACCCATTGTCTCTCAGCTCAGTGGGACATGGAGCCTCTAGAACACCAACTGCTGCTGTTGGCTTAGGAAAGAAACGTTGCATTCACTCTACACATACTTGGCAATTGTGTGCAGGGTTTTGGACACCCAAAGGAAGATTCGATCACTGGCTACAGAAAGCCTAAGTCTAGGGTGGGAAGCTGGGAGGGTGCAGGCAGTTGGGGGAGACTAGAGCCAGGTTCAAAGAATAGGAAAGGAGAGCTCGGAGCCATGGGAAGGGAGGGCCTCAGCAGGCAGAGCCTTGAGTGGTGTTTTCCAGCCAGGGGCAAGAAAGCCGCTCCTGCTCTGAAGAAAGGAGCTTCCCAGAAACAGGCAGGGGAGCCTGGCACAGGACTAGCTGTAAGGAAGGGGCTGGATGGAGAAGGCACTGGTCTGGGGAGGAGTCATCAGTCTGCCTCAACATGCTAGCTCTGCTAACTTCTGGAGAGAATGTGTCGGGGTGCTCCGTGTTCTAGGCACGAAGACCAGTTCTCAGGATGAGCCAGAGCTGGGAGGAGACAGATTTGAGCAACCCAGAGGTCGGACAAGAGACTTCTGAGTGCAAATCTAAGTTGACTCCTATGGCTGGAGACAGGGTAGGCAGTGGTATCATCAACTGCCTGACTCGGGGAGGTGGGCAGGGGAACAGTTTGGGGGCATTCTGGGTGTGTGTGTGTGGGGGGGGTGCTGTGAGGGTGCCAAGGAGAGCCAGCCTGGCCCTCATAGCTCAGATACCGTGTCCAAGATGGTGGTCACAGAAAGGGAGAAACAGGATGTATGGAAAGAGGTGAGGAAAGGCCTGACTCTGAGTGGGGAGGGGGACCCAGCTGGCTGATCTGAAAAGGAATACAAGAAGAGGCTGTGGGTAGGCTGGTACATGAGCCAGGGCACAGGTCAAGGGAGCTGAGCTTCAGTGGCCTCCGGAGCCCAGCTGCAGGCTAGGAATGAGACCTAGCCAGGACTCCTCGCCAGGAAGCTGGGGCCAGATCCACACTGGGCAATGGCTACAGGACACAGGAGACCAGTCCCTACTGAATTATCACAGCAGCCAATATATCATGGCTTTCAAACTGTTTGACCAAGACTTATGTAAAGAACACATCTTACCCTGCAAACTAGTAGGCATACACACAGAGATTGCAATACAAATTTCATAAGCATTATCACCCTGAGTATGAGACATTCAGTCTCATATTTTTTTCTTTTTATTTGATTTTTGAAGCAGGAGCTCCTGCAGTCCAGGATAGCCTCAAACTGTCGATGTAGCCAAGGATGACCTTGAATTCCCAAGCCTCCTTCTTCTACCTCCCAAGTGTTAGGAACACAGAACTGTGCCACTATGCCCAGCTTCAGGGTTTTTTTTGTTTTGTTTTGTTTTTAAATGCTGCCATGACACACTGGCAGTATCACTGAGTTCTCGACCTGTGGTCTGACGAGTATTGCTCTTGAGGATGTCCTAGGAGCAACAGAGAGGCCAAGACACCCAGGGAGAAAGTTTGCGAAATAGAGACAAAAGGAGCTTGGTCCTTGTGTGTAGAAAACATGTGTAGAATAGGTAGAGCCTGTCAGAGGTCTCTGTCACTGCTCTGGGGAGAGAAGGAAAGAGGCTGCCATATGGTTGGAGAAGGAGAGCGGGGAAAGAGAATCAGAGAGGCTGAGCTGGGATGACGGGGAGGACATGGTGTGTGTGAGGACAGAGACTCTGATGGGCAGCTGTGCCACTGGCCACCAGAGCCAGGCCCTCTGGACACGTTGTGTGTTGTGTAGGAGCAAACGGTGCCGGAAGCCATATGCTCCCTGCCCACACCTCCTGCACTCCAGGCAGGTAGCAGCTGGCACCCCGGGAGCTGTGCCAGGCCTGGCCATGAGGACAGGCCCAGATGGGGAGCAGTGACGGGTAGCAGGTGGGAGAGCTGCTCACCTTGGGCTTCAGCCTCACCTGACAGAACGGATGACCGTCTTCACAGCAGGCATGACGTCATCCACCGTGAGCTCACACTGGTAGCTCTTCTCCTCGGCTACTTCCTCCGAGGGGCCCTCTGGAAAGACAGGAATGGAACATGAGGGCCAAGGGGTAGTAGAAGAAGGCTCTCCCAGTCCCCATTTCCATTAGCAGTGCCAATAAGAGGACAGAGATGTAGAAAGGGTCCAGAACCTTCCTGAGGCTCAAGGCAGACCAGGTTCCTGCCTTCTTGGCTGGTGGCTCTCATCGCTCTGTGTTACATGTCCTTTTGCCTCTTCTAGTGCTGGGCAGGGCAGACATCTGCCTGGTGACAGGTGGCTGCTTTAGAGGACATATGGTCTAGCCTGGGACAAAGGTGATGCACACAGCCTTGGAGGACATGCTATGTGTTACTTCTTGCAGGGCCGGGAGCCCCAAGGAAAAGGCATTTATTTGATACTCTTTATAGGGTCTTGTATGGTCTTCTCTTCCGATTGGGCGTGAGGGGGGTTGGGAGGGTGGGAACTCCAGCTAGTGCCCCTGCCAATATCTGCTACAAGAAAGGCCCTTAAAGCGAGGATGGGAAAACAGCTTCTCAGAGGCTGGTACCCTGTGCTTCAGGAGGGTGTACTTTCCTCACCACACAGGAGGAAGGTGACCCCAGGCACCTTCTTGTGTAGGCAGGCTTCCATGGGTCAGGGCCTCCCAAAGAACCACTGGTTTGTGGTGTTAAGTAATTTTCCAGGAAAAGGCTGAGTCCTCAGTCCTCAGCATCTTGGCACAGCACAGGCAGAGGCTTTGAGCTGATCTCTCCTTCCAAGAACAACAGGAGCATCCTGGCCTCATCCCCCATAACTTCCTGTGCTCATCCTCCATAACTTCCTGTTCTCATCCTCCATAACTTCCTGTCCTCATCCTCCATAGCTTCCTGTCCTCATCCTTCATAGCTTCCTGTCCTCATCCTTCATAGCTTCCTGTGCTCATCCTCCATAACTTCCTGTCCTCATCTTCCATAACTTCCTGTCCTCATCCTCCATAGCTTCCTGTCCTCATCCTCCATAGCTTCCTGTGCTCATCCTCCATAATTTCCTGTGCTCATCCTCCATAACTTCCTGTCCTCATCCTCCATAACTTCCTGTCCTCATCCTCCATAGCTTCCTGTCCTCATCCTCCATAGCTTCCTGTGCTCATCCTCCATAACTTCCTGTGCTCATCCTCCATAACTTCCTGTCCTCATCCTCCATAACTTCCTGTCCTCATCCCCCATAACTTTCTGTCCTCATCCTCCATAGCTTCCTGTCTTCATCTGCCATTGGATCTATTTACCCTTTCTTTCTGTACCAAGAGCCTACAGTACATTCAGCAGGGGCAAGGAGTCTGTCAGGAGACCCCATATATCCTTCCCATTTTCCAGAAGAGGACACTGAGGCATAGAACAGAGCAGCCTCTTGCCTAAGTCCCAGTGAAAGCTAGATCCCAAAGGGACCATCTTCCTCTAACAGTGGAGAAATGGCCCCTGCCAGACCCCCAGCCACAGCGGCATCAGGCCGGGCTGGTGCAGATGACAGCAGACAGCACTTTTGGCCAGCCTTGCTCTCCCACTCACATGCTGAGAGTCTCAGTTTCCATGTTGACAGGATGGAGGAAAAACGGAGTAGCTAAGAGAAGCAATGGACACTGTCCAGTGGGCAGCTGCACACGGGGTTATGAATCCTTCCAAAGTGCCTCGAGAGCGGGCTGCTGCTGGGCACTTACTATGAATTCCACTCTCCTGTTCGACTTCCGAGGATCACCTCACTTACGCCTCAGAATCTTTCTCTGAAATAGATACTGCTATTGCCTCCATTTTACAGATGGGGAAAGTGGGACCCAGAGTGATGTGGTCACTTATCTAAAACAAGGGACGAAGGGCCAGTGAGATGGCTCAGTGGAGAAGAGTGATTGGCATGCAGGCTGATGACCAAGTTTGATCCCGAGGATCCATGTAGGAGGGAGCCAACTCCCACAGGTTGTCCCCTGACTTCCACTCACACAGACACGGACACATACACACCATAAATAAGTAAAATATAATTTAATTTAAAAAAAATTAACAGAGCCAGTAATCAATTCTTGGAAGCCTGGTTCCAATCCTGTGCTCTGTCTGCCAAAAGCCCCCTCTAGATTCTCATTTGATTATCCTACAGTCTGGAGACTGGGTTACAGCGAAGAGGAAGTTCTGATGCCGGTTTTCTAGAGCAGATGACCTGAGCCAGCCCCCCCGCCTCCCTCCCCCGACCCCCCTCCCCCCCCCCCCCCCCCCCCCCCCCCCCCCCCCGCCACCTCCAGCAGATACACTTGACCTCTGGGGCTTACCCTCAGCAGAGCTGCGAGGCTTGAGTCTTAGAGAGGCCCGGAAGCGGGTGCGGTCATTGAAGCTCCAACTCTTCTGCACCTTGCTGGGGCTGGACGTCTCACCCACCTGCTCACTGCTTGGAGAGGTGGGTATTGGTGGAGGTGCCAGGTGCTGCTTGGAGGGGCCTGCCCGCTTCTGGGAGCTGCTCATTCGGATGCGGTCTTTGATGCCCATCCGGCTGCTGGCGGGGCATGGCGGGCCAGCGAAAGGGTCAAGTTAGCTGGTGCTGAAGCAGGTCAGCAGGCCGGTGGGGACAAAAGCCGACCTAGCTGATCTAGGGGTTAGCGATCGGGTCTGGATTTCCCACCAGTTCTTTCATCGGGTGTGGTGAGGGGGGGCGGGGGGGGGCTGATGCCTACAGGAAGCTAGGTAGGTCAATGGGGACACATCCCTTCCCCAGCCCCACCTCCCACTCTTTCCCATCCCCATCCCCAGACACATAAGGGTCACACAGGAGACAGATGTCAGAGTGAAAGCAGTGAGAGAAACCGGAAGGAAGTGAGAGGCAGGAGGACAGAGGATCCCGGACCATCCCAGGTAGGTGGGCGGAGAGTGGAGGTGGCAAACCCTGTGGGCACAGACACACTGTAGGAGGCGCTCACTAGTCAGGCACAGAGCGAGGCTCTGGGCCTCACTGTTCCCAGGGGTTGGCTTTGTGGAAGCGAAAGTGTGTGTACACGTGTACCCGGGTACACAGCCACCCTTGTGTATACACACAATGTGTATACATGTGTCCATTTACACTTCCTCCTCCCCCACTGCTGGAGCCATCTTATCCCACACTGGTCAGGTCACGGCGTCCAGACCTGGAGCAACTGCATAAACAGAACGCTGCAAACTTAGGTCTCTATCCCAGATCTCCATGTGTTGTTAGCTGGGGCGGGGGGGCGGGGGGCCCTGTGTGATATGATGGCCTGCTGAGGCTCTGAATGTCCAGGACACAGCAGGGACAGGTCCCCTCCGTGAGGATTTGTGTGTGGTAACCTGTTCTCCTGTGGTTTTTCCCTGCCCGAGTTCTGCTAAGACTGACATCCTACCCACATGGTCTTGGAGCACCTGGAAGGCTCATCTTTCTGCCTACTCACCTGTGTGCTTGTGAACACACGTGTGTGCAAGAAAGCTTGTTCTCCCTACTCTTCCTGCACCCTGCTCCCCGTCACTTCCCCCAAACCTTGGAGGACAAACAGAAGGCGGCCTCCATTTCCCTCAGACAGGCCCCGGTTAACCAATACCTGGTAGAGCAACTCTGTGTCCAAGAGGTTCAAGAACCCTGCTATGCTGTTGGTAAGACCTCAGCAAGCATCCTCCACCCCACACCCTGCAGCATTTCCCCTGCTGGAGAACCCCGGCCGACAGCTCCAGAGGTTCCCACACCCAGTGTCTAGAGCCATAGTGCAGGAAAACACCAGCCAGGTTCAGACAAGGCTTGAGAAGAGGCAGAGGTGAAGAGGGGGTCCTAGCCCCTGCCTGAGGTCTTTCAGATCAAGGGCTGAGCAGATAACAGAATCTGGTTTCCGTATTAGGTGGGAGGCAGGGCCCCCATGCCTAGGGCATGGAGTAGAGAGCAGAGCCAGTGTGGTGAGGTGGGGGAGTGGACCAAACCAGGGCCACCTTGGGAAAGGTGGCCCAGATGTGGGGCCAACCTGAGGGGTGGGTCCCTGCCTAGGGGTAGAGGTTATAGGTCACAAGTTGGAAGCTTGGGGCTAGTAGAAGGAATCCATCATGTTCTTTGAAATCCTGGGATCTCTTTGACACACCCCAAAGATTCTAAGAGAAGTTTGAGTGTGGCTTTCCCAAACTTGCCTCTGCAGCCCCATTCCTGTGGGCTCTCCTCATGCTGGCAAGCACCCACACCCACCCAGGCCATGCAGGACCACCCTGTCCTCTGCTCCTCCAATGTCGAGAGAGAGGAGGCTGGGGAGTCCTTTCGCTTCGGTCCAAGGACTGGAACTCCACATTGCTTCTTGAAGTTCTGGGGAAGCGTGGCCTCCATTACTGGCGTGTACAAGGTTGTGCTTGCACCTGGCAGAGCTCTCAGAGGAAGGAGGCCGAGGCTTGCACTGGGGCTTACAAAGTCCCTTCCTGGCTCTAATTCCCTGGTGGTGGAGGGAGCTTCTGGCCTGATTTAGGGATTCTGTAACTTTCCAGCCAGTCAAAGGTCTTGGCTCCTCTTGAATGCAAGAAGACACTGTTTTCCCCCTGGAGCAGCCCTGGATTCCAATTCCTTGGGCAGGGACCAGAAAAAGGCTCACGTCAGCCTCTCTGGAGCCTGAAAGCTCAAAGAAAATGGAAAGAAACCTGGCACATGGTAAGCACCAAACAGCTCTTTTCTTCCTAGGCCCCTAGGAGCACACAGGGTCCATCTGCAGAGTTTGGTGCCTTTAGGTCTCTAAGCCTCCCCTGGTAGGGTCCTTGAATCTGCCACCCCTAAGTTTATAGATGCAGAAAGAAAGAAACGATTCACCTAAAATAAGAACAAGATCAGGATCTGTTTTCTCTGTCTTTAGAGACTGCCTTTTCCCAGGACCAGGGTTTAGTGTGGGAACTACGGCAGTGGTCCTCAGCTGGGGGCGATCTTGCCCACCAGGAGGCACCTGACAATGGATACTGTAGGTTATCACTCTGTAAAGGTGCTCTCCTGGTACCTCCTGGGTGGAAGCCAGAAATTCTGTCCATCATCCCAAGATGCATGCCGTAGGCCACAGCAAAAGAATCATCAGATTCAAAATGTCAACAGTGTTGAGATAGAAAAAAGGGGGGGCTGTTGGTGCCTGGACAGATGGGGAGTGGCTGCACTAGTGCATGGGGGTGGGAAGATGTGGGGGAAGGGGAAGGAGGGGAGTAAACCCTTCATTGGCTGCTCTCCAACTGCCCTGAAAACCCAGCCATAGGGAACTCTGCCCACCACAGCCCAGGCTGAGAAAGGCAGACACCCAACCCTGTACTGCTCCACACAGCACCTCTTCAAGGACTATGGGGAAACACCCTTACCACTGGCCTCTCTACCTTTGGACATTCTTGACCTCCAACCTACACTGGGCAGGTCTAACCCAGCCTCCTCAGCGCCACCTTCGGGGAGCCCCTATTTCCTACAGACATGTTCACAAGCTTTCGATTTTTCTTTTTTCAAGATTGGGAATAGAACTCGAGAGGTCTGCCATAAAGCTATATCCTTCTCAGCTTCCAAACTACTTTTCAAAAGTATGGCTTTTATTTTATTTATTTATTTATTTATTTATTTATTTATTTATTTATTTAGAAGATAGGATCTCATGTAGTCCAGTCTGGCCTGAAACTTGATATATAGCCAAGGATAACCTTGAACTTCTGATCCTCCTGCCTCTACCTCCCATGTGCTATGACAGTAGGCATGCACCACCACATCCAGTTTATGCAGCACTTGGAAGCAAACTCATGCATGCTAGGCAAGCACTCTACCAACTGAGCCACGCCCCAAAGGCCTTCTTAACTTACAAACATACTAGATTGAATGAGGCCAACTTACATTTACAGAAGCCAGTCAGTTTTAGCAGAAGCAAACCCCCATTAGCACCTATATTTTACATGGAAGGAAACTGAGGCCTAGAAAGCTAGGTGGTGTGTGCAAGGACACATAGCTAGCAAATTGGAGCTAGAGGGTGGCCTGAAATGACAATTCTGAGAATGGCTGCCTCTCAACAGAAGCCTAGTAGGGGCCCTGGCCCTATCTCCAACCACAAGGCTCCCCAAACGTAGGCCACCCAAATGCCAACAGAATGAGGCTCATACTGGTTGTTGGGGTCTTCCTGATCCCATCCTGTCCCAGAGTGGCTCCAGGGGCCACTCTCAGATCAGGCCCTACTGGGCTGCAGGCTCATCTCCCACAGCTGCGCCTTCTCTTTCACTTCCAAGCTCGATCTATGCAGCTCCCTGGCCAGAGTACCGCCCCCCACCACCACCACCACCACAGCCACCTCTTCCAGGACTGCTTCTGGGCTAAATGTCTGACCTCAGCTCCACAGCCCCTCTGCTCCCCTCCTGTGTTGTGCTCAATGCACTGAACCACAATTACTCTTTGCGACTCTCCGCGGACCATGTTTTATTCATCACCATTTCCCCAGTGCACAGAGCGGGGCCTGGCATGGGGCAGGTACCACAAATGTAGTTGTGGTGCAGCTGAACGAGCCGGGGCTCTGAAACTGGTGACGCAGGTGCTGGGCACGGCCCCTTCAGGTACCTGTGGGCTTCCCAGGTGGGTGGGGGAGAGCCAGGGAACCAATCACAAGGCTGGCACAGGTCAGAGTGGGAAGGACCCTCAGAGAGCCTCTAGTTCAACCTGTCCATCCCACAGAAGGGAAACAGGTCTGAAGAAGAGAAGTAATGTAGCCAAGATAACAGGGGTCAGCAGCATAGCCAGCATATCCTCAAAGCTCCTGAGAGTGCCCCTTCTGACACTGGGCACATGCCCTAAACCTGGCAGAGGCAACCCCAGGAAGGCAAGGGGGCTTAGGGCCCCAAGGCAGATTGCAGGCGGCAGGCACATGCACCTTGTCCTTGGCCCATCCTGTCCCCCTCTCCAGCCCCTAAAATGGGGGGGAGCACGGAGGAAAGGGGACAGGAGGAGCAGATGAGGGGGTACCTCGGTCTCCAGCTGGCGTGGATCCGAAAGAAACTCCGCTTATTACTAAACATCTGGCTGGAAAGTTGAGAACAAGACACGAACAGAGGTTAGTGACAAAGAGACAGGTGGTTAGAGCATGGAGTGCTGCCAGGACGGGGCTGGTCTCCTGTGGCTGGAGGGAGAGAAGGGTTCCCACTCGAGCCTCCCTCCAGTCCCAACCCCAGGATGCAGAGGTGCCCGGGCTCTGCATACGATCCCTTGGGTGTATGTCGAGCCTGCAGGACTCAGGGCCCCTTCTCCAGTGACTGAGTCTGTGGAATGGAGAAGTCCTGTCCTTTGCATTTTGAATACATGCTCCATGGGATGTGGTGGTCAGGAAGCCAGGCTTTTAGAACTCATCCCATAACCCTCAAAGGGAAACCCTGGTCCTGGGAATGCCATTCCCAGGAAGTCCTGCTCCTTGGAGCCCCACTTCCTGAAAACATGCTCAGTGTGGACCATCCCCAAGCTCCATGTGTCCAAACCAGGGTGGGGGATGGGAGGTAGCAGAATACACATGCGTGTATATGCATATATATATATATATATACACACATGAGTTTGGGGATATCCTAGCAGGAGTTACACCCTATTTCCTAGGGTCAAGATAGCCAAGATAAAGGACATGGCCATTTGGCTTGAGCCTGGTGACAGATCCAAAAGCCACAGCTCAATGCCCCGTCCCAGGATCCTGAGTCCTTCCGCCATCAGACACATAGACACAGACACTCCAGAGCAGACAGACACAGTGTTAACAATGCCAGGCTTTCAGCGTTTGTCTGTTCCCAGGCCTCTGAGGACTCAGGGACCCAGAATCATTAAGGGGCACAAGGCCCAAGCTCTCATCCATCCCTAGTGTCTTCTGATTCAGGGGAAGGAAGACAAGAATGAACTGGAAGCTCAGAGCACATATTTGGCCCTGCCCAGGGTTGCCAGAATGCCAAACATGGTGAGTTTCTGGCTATAAGTTGTGGTTTGGCAGGCACGGTCCCTGCAGGCATTGATGGAGAACCCAAGTCTGGTTACACCATAGGTTTCTCTTAGAGGGCGCTCCCAGTCTCGCTTGCCCAATCATTCCTCTCTCGGAAGTTCCAGACCTGTCTAGCCCCTGGCCAGTAAGAGCCCTCACTGAGAGCAACCATCCCCATCAATCCATTCTCCAAGCCCCTTCAGCCCCCAACAGAGAACCCAGAGCCCCTGAGCAGTCTGCATAACCATCTGCAGGTTGGGCACGACCCTGACCACTGACCAGCGCCAATGTTTTGCCAAGAGCAGAGTTACTTGACTTTCTCCAGGCACACAGCCGAGGTGAGCATCTCTGAGTGTAGAGGGACTTGCCTCTTTCCTGGCTGCGAATGTTGAACCTGGGCTTAATGATAGCCCAGATTCAGGGAGCAGGTGTCCACCTGGCTAGTTCGAGGATGATGTGTGGGATGAGGCAGAGGAAAAAAGATGGGCAAAGCTGGGGAGGGCATGAGGGGACTAAACTGACCCTTGACCTCAAAGCTAAACCCTCACAGAAGCAACTGCTTTTTCCTAAGACGTGAGGAGGGGCTTCCATTATCCTAACGTGCCCGGGACTCCTCCAGTTCGGAACATGTAGAGGAAGCAAGCGTTGTTCTGTCTTGATTCTTTCAACAGGCCAAAGCTCCAGGTCAAGTTGGCAGAGAGGGTTGGGGACGGCAAAGAGTGTCTCAGTCCAGAAGGAGAGAGCCCCAGGGTGACCTCCCCGCCCCAGCAAAGCCGCAGAGAAGAGCTGCAGAGATAAGCGTGTTAGACACTGGTGGAGTTTTCCGCGGGTCCTGGAGCCGTCTTAGTCACAGAGCTCTCTTCCAGCAGGCATCTGCTTCCCGCCAACAGCAGCATGCCGGGGGAGGGGGTCCCTGCCCTCACACCCCAGAACAGAAAAGCACCCTCCATTACCTGAGCCGTAAGCACCTGGGGCCAGCGGCCTCCTCCTCTCTCCAGCTTCCCGGGAGGGATGGGGGTGCAGGGATGGAAGGGGGGGGATGGACGGACGTGGAAACAGAGAGAGAAAGAGGACAATGGTATGAACGGTGGAGATGACAGGAGAGAATGGTGTGGATAGCTCTCCCTCTCAGACCCTGGGAGACCCAGAGAACAGAAAGGTAAGTCCAGTGTGGCCTCTCTAGAGAGGACCCTCAGTCTGTACCTGTCTGGCCATCTGACGACAACTACCAGGCCTCACAACAATGTCAGAGATTTCCCCCAGACAGGTCCACACACCCGTATGGTGGCTGCAGGAGGTCTGAGAGAGGGTGAGACAGAAAATGGAAAAGGAAGAGGAGAAGCAAGAGGAGGTGGTGGCCTCCGGGGGCCCCTACCTTTCCCCAGGGCAGAAGGAGGCGCTGCCCGGCCGGTGGCAGGTGGCAACGGGCGGGTAGCGAGAGGGCGCTCCATCAGGTACTGGCGCCCGCCTCACCTCCAGGGGCCGGAGGCCCCCATTGCGGGCCCGTTGTACGTGCTCAAACAAGAGGGCCAGCTCTCTGCAGGAGAGGGCGCCATCAGCTACAGGCAGGGCTTTCGGGACACCACCCACCTCACCCAGTGGGCCCAGAGCTACTGAGCTCAGATCCTGCCAAGTCTTGAGCCACCCCCTCAGGGCACTCACAAATAACCCCAGGTCAGAACAGGCAGGGTGGAGAGGCTAGCTTTCTCCCCGCTTTGCAGGAGTTTCTGGGAAATCGGAAGGAATCTAGGTATGGTTATGCAGGTTGGGCACAACTCCAAAGCACCCACACTTAGAGGGAGCTCGAATCTAGCTGACGCTGCTCCTCTTCGCGGAGCTGTGTGGCCATCAGCAGCTCTGAAATCCTTAGTCTCCCAGCCTGACTGGGATTTTAGGAGAAACCGGAGCTGAAGACAGATTTAATAGGGTGGCCAGTCCAGCCACCCTGCCCTGTGGTGTTCCTTCCTCCTACCACGGAGTTCCTGGAAATGGTTGGGTTGGCTATCTCTGGGTCATTTCCTATTGCCATAACCAGGAAGGAAGGTAGCCACCCCTCACCCCTCACCTGCCTTTCCAACGGAGCCCAAATCTCCAGACCAGGCTCTGTTCCTCTTACCAGGAAACCCAGGCTACCCCATCCAGAGTTCCCCCACTTCCACGGCAATTTCTAAGCATCCAGTCCCTGTTCCCTCTCTTGCTTGGCCTTGATCCCTTCGAACATCCCCCTCCTCCCCAAAGGGACTGCTTCAAATCCAGCCTCCAGCTCTGCCTCTGAGGTAGGAGCTAGCCTCCGCCAGGTGTGGAGATGAGGAGAAGGAGGAGTGATGTGGGGAGCCCCCCTTTCCAGCCTCTACCTCCTGCTCCTCCCCTGGGAAGCCTGTGGGACAGGGAGGGAGCAAGAGGGGGCCAGGTGCGGGTGCGGGCAAGTGGGATCACGCAACAGCTGCTTGAGGATAACTAATGAGGCAAAGACGATGGAGAGAAGCGCTGAGCACAGCAGCCCGGACTAGCACGCACTCCATGCCATCCTACCCGTGGGACTGAGCCAACCAAGCCGGCTCTGCAGTCTTCACTCCTGCCCCAGGGCCTGGCCAGGCACCTGGCTCCACGCACCTTGATGATGCTATTAATAACCTCCGGCACAGAGCCGCCCCCATTCAGCCTGAGCCCAGCCTGGGCTAGCAGAACAGACTCACTGCTGGCCTCAGGGGTTGCTGCCCAGAACAGTAACAGGGGCCACACAGTCACACACAGGGGCTCTGGGGCAGGCACACGTTTCTGCCATAGCATCCTCTCTAACCAGCAATACATTGGTTGGTACAAGGCTAATGTACCCCCACTCAGGACTGAGGGGGGGGTGAGCTGGCTGTCGCTTCCCTAGGTGGCATTGCCTATTGGTGAGTCTGGCAGCACTCCATGTGTGGGGCTCAGCTTCAGGGGCAAAGTTGCACCGATACCCTGAGCCCAGTGGGCACAGAAGAGTTGGGGAGAGGACCAACCAGACTCCAAATTATGCAGGACCTGCAGCGCCAGCCCCAAATGCTCTGTTGGGAGCAGTCTCCTTTCTTAACTCTGAGGGCATCTTCTCAAGGGGAATCAGTGCCAGTCCCTACCCACTCCCACTCCAGCAGCACCTACCTGAAAGACGGGAGAATACTGTCATAGTAGTACCAGGTGGCTGTCAAGTAGGCCCGGCTTGTGTCAGTGGAGTACAGGCGCCATGCAGCCTGGAGGTGTGGGGAGAATGGGGTGCCATAGAAGTCCTTAGCCACCCATCAGCCCTCCGTCCCTGAGCGAACCCAGTCCCAGGCCAGCTAAGATTGATGTCAGGACCAGAGGCCAAGTCTAATTCCATAGCCACCAGCAGGGCCAGTCAAGAAACCAAGACCAAACCAAGAAGTGACTTCCTCAAGGTGACCCAGTAAATTGGCACCAGAGCCAGGGGCTTACAAGCCCTGGGTAAGAGCTGGGGTCTGTGGTCAGGCAGGCATACGTTTCTAACCCATTTTCCCATGCAGGCTAGACTGACTGTTGTTGACCTAACAAACTGTTATGAGGATGAAATGGACAGATGTCTATCCAACGCCAAACTCATTGCCTGGCACTTATGGCCAGGCTCCTTTAAGCCGTCCCGTTAGCTCCCTTAGCTAAGTACACATTCACAGTGTCTGGTTAGTGTCTTTCTTCATAAGCTGCGTCTTGGGCATCACTGCATCCCCAGTGCCAAGTACAGTATCTGGCACACGCGGGTGGTTCTGCAAATGTTTCGGGGGAGGGAATGTTGACTAAGTGATTGGCTTTACAAACAGTGAGTCCACTGTATCTCCATCAGCTGCCTACTGCGACCACGGGACTACTAAGGCCTGAGGGAGAGCAGGGAAGATTACTGACCACAAACTCTTCAACAGCCACGGACTCTACAGCAGAAGGAACTGCAGTTAGATGAGGGAGAAAAGACTGCCTCTCTCTATCCAGGTAAAAAGAGTCTGGGAAGGACTGTGAGTGGACTGATCCACCAGGGCAGGGAGATATGGAGAGCGTTAGGCAGGACAAAGCAGAACTGGGGCAGCCCCCGACGCCTCCCCTCCTTTGGGTGCCTCTTGTCCTTAAGGGGTTGCCACGAGTGACCTCACCAGCCTGGCGCCTTCCTAAGACAGAAATATTTTTACTTCCTGCTTGCCTGGGTCCCTGGCATGGGCTGGGGAGCAGCTGCCAGAGCTCTCATTAATTATGGGTACCACAATACCAGCTGTCTCTCAGCAGGGACAGTGCCAGCTGCCTGCCCCTACAATGCCTCTAGGGAGGCCAGCTCCCAGAGGACAGTGGCCATTGTGCCCCAAGGGATGCTAAGAAGAAAAGGCCGAGCTGGTAGTGGGAGACAGCAGGGAGGGAGAAGGGGCTGTATCCTGGGAAGAAGAGATAAGGAGGGGCCGAGTCAGGCTGGGGTTTGGGGGGGTCAGAGGTTGCTGGGGAGCAGGCAAAAGTGTGCTGTGTCAGGATTCCTCAGCTATTTCCTACAGGGAGTTCTCCTGCACGTCCCTACGCTGGAGAGAAGCCAAGGCAGCGACAGGCTCACAGATCAGAGCCCACTCAGACCGCGTCCATCACACTGAGGGAAGTTGAGGTCACATGGCCCTGGCTTCCTACACCTGCTCCCATCCCTGGCCACTCCCATTTCCTTGGTTGGCTCCCTTCTCACCTGCCCATTAAATGCTGGCAATTCTAAAAGTCCAACTCTGGACCATCTTCTTATTATACGACTTCCTGAGGACACAGTGAGTATATCAAGGCACCAGGAGTGGAGCAGGCTGACAACTACCCAGTTTCAAGATGGCCGAGTTAGGTCTCCATTAGGAGATGGGGGACTCTTGTACAGGCTCTCCCCATCCCAGGTCATGGCCACAGGTGGCAACAGGGTGGCTCTAGGGAGTCACCCTGAAAAAAACCAGCTATTGGCTGCAGGGGAACATTACTGATAACTCAGCCAGCATCCCAGCTCTGTAATGTGGCATGTGACCCTCCCATGGAGGTTTGAATGTAATTGGCCCCCATAATCTCATAGGGAGTGGCACTATTAGGAAGTGTGGCTTTGTTGGAGTGGCTATGGCCTTGTTGGAGGAAGTGTGTCGCTGTGGGGCTGGCTTTGAGGTTTCCTATGCTCTGGATCCCACCCAGTGAGTCAGTCAACTTCCTGTTGCCTGTAAGATGTAGGATTCTCAGCTACAATCTGCCTTCATAATACCATGCTCCCATCATGATGATAATGGACTGAACCTCTGAAACTGTAAGTGAGCCACCCTAATTAAATGTTTTTCCTTTATAAGAGTTGCAGTGGTCATGTGTCTCGTCACAGCAATAAAAACCCTTACTAAGACACCGCCTCCCCCAAAGTCCCGTCCCTCTCTGAGCTTTGAAGTAGACTTGTAGTTTTTAAGTTGGGACACATGGGTCAGCACACAGGGCTGACAAGCACAGGGCCTCCTAAGCACCATGTACCTGGATGAGGTTGGCTGCTGGCATCCTTCGCTTCTCAAAGTGCTTCTGCCTATGCTGCTCCTGGACCTTCAGGGCGAAGCCAGAACCCAGGATACCCTATGGGGATAGGGCATGGCTGCAGGTAATGTAGAAAGGAGGACAAGGGGCTACTAAAACATTCCCATACCTCCCTATCTGAGGTACCCCAGGTTGCCTAAAGCAAATTTAGGATAGGCTGGTTAGGTCTTGGTCCCAGCATCCCTCTCCAACCAGCAGAGAACTCACGGCAGGCAGGGCAAAGAAGGAGATGCCCAGTAAGGCGAAGCCGGCAGCCAGAACCCTGCCCAGCCATGTGTGTGGTGTCTTGTCACCATAGCCAATGGTTGTCAGTGTAATCTGGAGATAGAAACAGGTTACCCATAGGACTGGGCATAGCGGCCAGCCACAAGGACTTGAAGGTACAGCAAACGCAAGTAGAAAACTGAGGACCAGAGAAGGCCTTCCCCGACAAACTCCTACAGCGGCCACAGGGACTGATCTCAAGGACTTCTCAGAGAGACTGGAGGGGTACAGATGGGTTCTCACGCTAGTTAAGGAAAAGCAGTACAGGTCACAAGGGCTGAGTGAAGGGCTGGATGTGGGCCACAAACAGGTCCAACAGAGTAGCTAGGGGCTAGCATAGGGACTAGTCTCAGAAGTGCCAACCTCAGCCTGAGTTGGGGCACCGCGGTAAGGGAACAGAACCTGGGAAGTGTCCAGGGAAGTTCTTAGGGGGAAGGGCGGACCTGCCCAGACCCTCACGCACCGTCCCCCACCAGAGCGAGTCAGCATAGGAGGAGAAGTCAGAGTTGGCATCCTTCTCAGCCAGGTAGACGAGGAAAGAGGCAAAGATGAGCACCAGGAACCCGATGTACCAGGCGGTGATCAGCTCCTGAGGGAAAAAGAAGGGGTGCCTGTCAGGGGATAAAGCTGCACACACTTCTCCAGTCTCCCCCTTCTTCAAGGAAGGAGCCCCTGCCCGGCCTTCTCAGAAACCCCCAGAGCCAGACCCCAGGCCTGTCCTTAATCTTTTCGGGCTTCAACCCGTCTGATCCCTTCCCAGACTCACCCTTAGGACCTACCCAGTTCCCCCACTCCACTGGGAGCAGTCCTGTCCAAACCAAGGTGCTTGCAGATGTGATCCTTAAGCTCTACCTCTGAGGCCCTGCCTAAGCCCCGCCCCTGCTGGCTCCAGCCGCCTCGACACCCACCCCCCAGCGTAGGTCCCGCCCCCTCCTCAGGGCTCTCATTATTAGGCCCCACCCCTGCTCAGCTCCAGCCCCTTTCCTCAGATAGGTCACGCCCCTGCCAAGCCCTGATTGTTCTTGGCTCAAAGTAGGCCTATCTCGCATCAGTCCTTGACTAGGCCGCCTCGGTCTGGTTCCAGTGCCCGCTTGCCCCGGCGTTGGCCCCGCCCCAGCTCCGCCTCTTGCTTGCACCTCGGGTAGTTTCCAGGAGCTTCGTTCCCCCGCCCCTTTCCCCAGCCTCACCTTACTGTGCGCATAGACCACCGAGCCCAGCAGCTTCCAGGTGCCTCCACGGCGGTCCATACGCACCATGCGCAGGATCTGCAGGAAGCGCATACTGCGCAACGCGGACGTGGCAAAGATGTTGCCCTGTGTGCCCGCGGCGATCACCGCCACCGAGGCCACGAACACGATAAAGTCTGCAGGGCAGAGGTGTCGAAGTCACCAGCCCACCTCGTGTCAAGACCTGGGGTCTGGGACTCTTGGGACCATAATGGGGGAGGAGGTGCAGATTGGGAAGGTCCATTAAATTCATGAGAAGCCAGGATCGGGGTCAAGGATGAGATTAAAATGCCTCCCTGAGGCTTGGGGTGGGGCAGGGTAGGGAAGGCTTATACCGATGACACAGAAAGGTTTCCTGGCGAAGCGGAAGCGACCCTGCCATCCTCTGTAGCGGCAACAGCAGCCAGCTGACCAGACGCGGATTATATACTCCAAGCCAAAGACCACAATCATGACGAATTCCTGCAGGGGACCAGGACCCAGATCAGAGCCCAACCCTATGTTAGGAACACCGGCACCTGGTTAGGTCCCTCCTATACCTGGAAAGATTTGAGAGGATTCCAGAAGGGAGGTGACCTCCTCTTTGTCCTCCAGGGAGAAGAGAAGCCCAAGTCTGCCCCCATACACAAATGTCTGGCTCCATAAGATGCCTGCATTTCTTCTTCTCCCTGCCCTCAGCCTTCCAACCATTCTACACTCTTAGCCCTGACTGAGTGACATTAAGGGCGGCTCTCCTTTGGCGGAAGGCCTTCTGTGGGTGTTTCTGTTTAACAGGGTGAGGTTTGTTTCCGCTCTGGTACAGAATGGAGCCTGCTCACCTAGTCCATCCTGGGCCCATCCTCAGGCCTCACTTAGAACAGGAGATCCCCCTGCGCCAGCTACAAAGCCGGGAATGATAGCCAGAGAGGAGCAGCCTTCTGCTCCCTGACCGCAGTCTAGGAGGCCTCTCTCCTCAGGTGGGAGGTGCTATGTCACATGCAGCTCGGCCTTGGAGGAGACTCTAAAGGGGACTCCCAGCACTCACCAAGATGAGGAGACACTCATTGGCAAGTTCCTGGTGCTCCTGGATAGTGGACAGCACGGACAGCACCAGGCAGCTGAAGACTAGCAAAAATCTGCAATTAGAGCATGATAGGAAAGGTTAGGTGGTTGGGGGTACAGAATAACTGAGGGTCCCCTGGCAGGGTCGCAGAGTTAGGAGACTCAAGATTTGGGTGGAATTCTTTGGAAAACAGAATCCAAGCAGAGTTCTGTAGCGTCATGGACAGGCAAGCTGCAGGCTGCTGAGCACAGACACCTCCCAAGCCCTCTCCGGACAAGACTAATGTGACTGAGACTTAGGGAGGAGGCCTCCCGATTTTGTCCCGGCTAGCAAGAAAACATAGAGGCTGTGTTTCCCTGGGCTTAGCCACCCACCAGCCTTGGCTCCGGGCTCCGTTTTATGGCCCAAGAAAAGTGTTCCAAAGGTCAACAGAGCTCAGAAGCTGTAGCCTCAACTGAAGAATAGGAACAGCTGCTCTGCCTCCGTGTTTTTATGGAATTCATAATGAGTCCGCTAGAGAAGAGAGGGGCTGGGGAGGTGGCTCCGTGGCAGCGCTTACTGTGCGGGTTTAAGGCCCCCTGTTTGAATCCCAAAGACACATGTAAAAAGGCTGGGCGTGACCACGTGTGTCCACAACCCTAGTGTTGGGATCAGACAGGCAGATCACAACAGCTCACGGGCCAGTCAGTTCAGCTAAAACAGTGAGCTTCTGGATCACCGAAGGACCCCGTCCCAAGGGAATAAGGCAGAGAATGATATCATAGGGCATACAATGTCCTCCTTTGGTCTCCACAAGTAGACACTCACACCCATCAACAACACACACACACACACACACACACACACACACACACACACACACACACACACCACAAATACAAAGCAAGGGGACAGAGTAGGCATGGAAACAGCAACATAGGGATGAAGGAAAAGGGGGATCAGGTAGTGAGGAGCTGGGGACGAAGGCCTGGAAGGACTCTGTGGGCAGCATGAAGCTACCAAGTGGCCCTGTTAGACGGGAACTCTAGAATGTAACTCATGCCACACTTCCCTTGTTGTCAGCTGCGCGTGAAGAAACAACAGTCTACAGCAGGAAAGGGCTTCACCCGAGGTTGCTGAGTATTTCCAGGGATGACCTGAGATTGGAGCCAGGAGTCCCCAGCTGAGAGGAAGTGGGGGAGAGTCCATAAGCAGGTGCCTTGAGGCATGTATACACACGGGCGGGCTGCAGGTGTAGTGAGGGGAGTGTGGGCTCTTTGGAACAAGGCGTGTTAAGCATGCACTTGCCCCCAGAAAACACCAGAAGGAATGAGCTTGTTCCCTGGAAACGCATCGCAACGCACTGACCCGCCAGTGTCCCACATGTCCTCAGAGCTCTATTGCTGCCTCACCGCCAGAGCTCCTGCACACCTTCAGCCCTAACACACTCTACCTCTCCCCAGAACCTCTGACTCCTACTCACGGCTTCCTCTTCAGAGTCCCCTTCCAGAGCCTGCCTTCCTGTATGTGCCCCAGGGGTTGCTCTTTCTTTCTTTCTTTTTTTTCTTTTCTTTTTGGTTTTTCGAGACAGGGTTTCTCTGTGTAGCTTTGCGCCTTTCCTAGATCTCGCTCTGTAGACCAGGCTGGCCTTGAACTCACAAAGATCCGCCTGCCTCTGCCTCCCGAGTGCTGGGATTAAAGGCGTGTGCCACCACCGCCCGGCTTGCTCTTTCTTTTGTTAATTTTTGAGACAGGATCTTGCTATGTAGCCCAGGCTAGCCTCGAACTCTATCTTCCTCTCCTGTCTCTGCCTTCCTAGTACTAGGATTACAAGTGTGCAACACCATGCCCAGCCCAAATCTCTTTCCACTTATTTTTATTTCTGTTCAAGCATGCATGCACACTTTGTGTGTGTGTGTGTGTGTGTGTGTGTGTGTGTGTGAGAGAGAGAGAGAGAGAGAGAGAGAGAGAGAGAGAGAGAGAGAGAGAGTTATATGTAACCTAGGAAAACCACCGACCTCTTTACTCAGCCTCCTTCTCTGTTACATGGGCTGATGGACAATTGAGAGTAGGGTCTGGCTGGGCCCTGGCCCACTTACAACTCCTTGAAGGGCAGGATCTGGTGCTGCATCACAGGAAATGCCCCTGGATCAAGGAGGCAAGAAGCAGCTGTCGGTAGGGACTTGAGATGAATGAGTAAGATGGAGGCCTCTGCGGTCAGTCCCAGCCCAGAGCTGAGTCAGCAAAGACACAAGGCCAGTGGGGAGGGACGCACCCCCTCCACCCCTCAGCTCCAGTACCAACCGCAGGACCAGCAGCAGCCAGGCTACCTGGAATGGGAGCTGCAGCTGACACAGAGTAGGGATGTGCAGGGCTGCGGTGGGAACATCACGGGCCTTTGCTCTAGCCCAGCTCCTCCGCTGACTTTCTTAGCTGTCGGTAAGCCCTTGGCTGGCTGCCGTGGGCATCCGCAGTTCTCTGTGGAGCACTTCCGGAATTCCTTTCCTCCACTTTTTTTTTCTTGCTATTCCAGTAGTTACACGGGCATCAACTATCCACAGTAGACTAAGCCAAAAAAGCAGATTACAGAACCTGAAGGGTCATGTGATCATGGTGATTAAAAAGGTACCTTTTACATACGCACCAATAGTGGCAGGCTCATCTCTGGTCAAGCAAAAATGAAGTGATTGGGTTTTTGCTTTTGTTGCCTATCTGCGCTACCTAAGATTGTTTTTTTTTTTTTTTTTTGGTTTTTCGAGACAGGGTTTCTCTGTGTAGCTTTGCGCCTCTCCTGGAACTCACTTGGTAGCCCAGGCTGGCCTCGAACTCACAGAGATCCGCCTGGCTCTGCCTCCCGAGTGCTGGGATTAAAGGCGTGCGCCACCACCGCCCGGCCAGATTGTTTTTTTTTAAGAATGACTATGGACTGCTTAGATAATAACAAACTAACGTACGTCCATTTATTTGTACCCTCCGTTAAGGGCTCAGTTGTCCAGCTCCATTCTCAGATCCTACGGTCTCATGGTGACTTGAATGAGACTGGCCCCCATAGGTTCATATATTTGAATCCTTGGTTCTCAGTTGGTGGACTGTTGGGAAGGACTAGGAGGTGTCGCTTGGAAAGCGAAGGTCAAACTCTTCAGCATTGCCAGCAAGGCCCTCAGAGGCCTACCCTCACCCAAGCCTGCCCGCCCACCTCTGCACCTAATCCTCTCTGCTCTCTTACTCACTGCAACACCCCAGCTCCCTTGAACCGGCTGGGAGTGGCAGTGTACACCTTTAATCCCAGCGAGACAGGGTTTCTCTGTGTAGTTTTGGTGCCTGTCCTGGATCTCACTCTGTAGACCAGGCTGGCCTCGAACTCACAGAGATCTGCCTGGCTCTGCTTCCCGAGTGCTGGGATTAAAGGCGTGCGCCACCACCGCCCGGCTAATCCCAGCACTCTTAAAGGCAGGAAGATCAGCACAATTTAAGGGCCAGCCTGATCTATACAGTAAGTTCCATACCAGCTGGGTATGAGTCAAGACTCTGTCGATAGCAACAACAAAACCCTGAATTTCATCTTCTCTTCCCTTTATCACTGACAGGGATAGGAACTTTTTTACCCTAGGCCCTCAAATCATTTGAAAGGATGTGTTCAAGCTGATGACGAAAAACACCCTGTCCTGTTACCCGAATAATTATTCCTATCTTCAAGATGAAGACATGAGACCCAAGACTGACAGGTTTGTTTAAGATCCCACAGTGACTCAGTGGTAGGGCTGAGGCTAGACCCTCTTCAGCTTCTGGCCTCAATGCTGCCTTGGCCTTAGCCATCACATAAGAGATGCCAGATGCTCTTGGAGAAACACACGCTCAATGTTTAGAGCTTAGCAGATGGAGGAAGTCTGGCCACGCTGGTGTATGACTTCATCATATGACAAATAGGATTACCTGAGGATTGTTTTCGGCCCCTGTGGGGCTCAGTTTCTCCAGCTACAAGAGTAGAGATGGTATACAGGTCCTGGCTGGCCAGGGCCTTTGCTACTTCCCTAGCAGAGCGCCAGACTGGAGGCTCCTTTCTGCTACATCTCTATGTATCCCATCTGTGGGCAAGAGGGCCCATGTATCCTCTTAGCCAACCTGGAGTTAGAGTTGTAGCAGATGGGGGCACCCTGTAGGCTTGTCAGGAGGCCTATCACGGTCTTTCCTGTTCCCTATCCCCATTCGGCAACTATTCCTCCTACCCACTCAGGAAGATTAGGGAGAGAAAGGTAGATACTTGCTTAGATCCATGGTTCTCAAACTACAGAAGACACCAGAACTCCCCAAAGGCTTGTTAATAGTGGCACGTGCCTGTAATCCCAGCACTCACAAGGTGTAAGCAAGAGGCTCAGAAACTCAAGGTCATCCTTGACTACGCTGAGACCTTGTCTTGAAAAGAAAAATGCTGATTTCTGGGCACTTCCTTGGCAATGTCTGATTCAGAAAGTTCAAGGTGGAAATGGGGCTCGATTACTAACCAGCTCGGCGTTTTATTTGTTTTCCTTTTGACAGGGTCTCACTATGTATCCAGGCTAACCTAGAACTCAAGATCCCCCTCCCTCAACCTCCTAAATGCTGGGACTACAGGCATGAGCCTCCACATTTGGCACCAAGTCAGCACCTTTACAACAATGACAGTTCTTACTGTCTCCCCTTCCACACCTCCTCAAATCACCACCAGAAGTGGCCAGGACTGGGGCCGTCAGGGAGGCAGGTGTCATGCCAACCTCAGCATCACCACTGGTTTGATGTGCAATCCCACTGGTCCAGCACAATATCAACCCCTCCACACACATGTTCTCCATCAAATCCTCCCCAGTCCCTACTGTGATTCCTCAAGCATGTATGTGAGGTAACGGGATATAAGATATAAGTATCCGCCGGGCGGTGGTGGCGCACGCCTTTAATCCCAGCACTCGGGAGGCAGAGCCAGGCGGATCTCTGTGAGTTCGAGGCCAGCCTGGGCTACCAAGTGAGTTCCAGGAGAGGCGCAAAGCTACACAGAGAAACCCTGTCTCGAAAAAACAAAAAAACAAAAACAAAAAAAAAGATACAAGTATCCAGGGATGGTTATGCCAGTCTGTGAGTGTGCACAGAGTCCTGAAATATGCACTTTAATGGGAGTTATGCTATATAATAGGACTTGCTTTCTCAACAAAGCTGAGAGAGAGAGAGAGAGAGAGAGAGAGAGAGAGAGAGAGAGAGAGAGAGAGAGAGAGAGGTGTTAACTTTCCCCACGTCATAATGCAAGACCGGAGCCCAAGGCCACCTGAACCACAAGGTCAAACTATTTCTCCGAGCTTCAAGTTCCCAGCCCGCCACACAAAGGTAGAGGACACTGAACGATAAGTAGGGTTCTCATCGCCCTGGTGACTCTTCAGTAGTGGGGTGGGGAGGGAGAAGATAGCCACCAACTCAGTTCCAGATTCCCCCAGAGACATCCCTGGAAGGACAGATGTTCAGAGACTAGAGAGATGGACATATGGCAGATGGGAAGGAGGGTGACAGGGGAATCTCAGAGCAGAAAGGAAAGAGGTTGCCCCCGAGTCATCTGAACCACACTCACTTCAGAAACGCTAATCTCATCTACACTCAGGTGCGTTTATGGTAAAGTCAGGAATAAATAATCCAGATCCCAAGACACTGGCAAGGGTAACAGTGGGGACACACTGGGAGAGCTGGTGACTGTCCTAAAGAGACTGAGGCTGCTCCAAGAAGATGTCGGTTCAGCTGAAGTAGAGATGTAACCAGACAGGGACGGGGGTGACCCAGACAGAGGAAGCGTGGTATGCCAGCAGCATGTGGGCATCTGTGGAAGCCAGCCCAGAAGGCTAGCAGTTCTTGACCCCGTAGGGAACAGAGGTGAGATCCATGAGAGCATCCTCTGGTACTGGAATGAGATCCTAAAGGCAACGGGGAGCCACTGGGGAGTTCAGGGAAAGGAAATGACAATGTCCCTCTTGTGTTTCAGGGCCACCGCCTGGGTAGTATAGACCATGGAGCAGGACGGAGACACAGACGAGAAACACTCACTAGAAGGCTCCAGGGTAACTCATCTGGGAAATGACAGAGGTCTGGACCGGCAAAGCGGCAACAGAGAATAGAGGGAACTGGATGGACTGGCGGCATCGTAGGAAAGGGGACTTGGGGACAATGAGGAAGAATGACCCCTCTGTTTTTGGCAAGGGCATTGGGCTGGTGAAAGCGCTGAGTAACACCTGGGAAATGGGAGACCCCAGAGGAGATGCAGGTACTGGGGACAAGGCATGTTGGGTAAGAAGACAGAGCTGGGTAGAACAGTTGTGGAGATATTGGGGTAGACATGGGGACAGCTGTGACAATCCAATGAGCATGTGAATTTAGAGGAGAACCCAGTGACATCTAGCAGTGTGAAGGGAGGAGCCCTCTGTCCAGACCAAAAGAGCAGACCCAGGGAAGGAAGACAGAAGAGAGGCACAGAAGCCAAGAGAAGCAAGAAGGAAGTCAGGGGGACCACAGTGTTCACCCTGAAAAATGCCTATTGGACTTGGTGACATGTTGGTCCCTGGGTCCCTGGGTCTGGGCAGCCTCACAGGCAGAGAAGGACCTGAGCAGGCCCAGCCTGAGTGAGAGCACATAAGTGGGGGTGAGCCAGGACTGCAAAGGAGAAAGGTCAAGGAGCTGGAGAAAGATGGACACAGGAATCTTTCTCAGAAGAGAGAGGAGTGGAGGAGCCAGGAGAACAGGAAGCTGAAGATCTGGAGAGAGTGGGGTAAGCCCAAGGTGGATTCCAGGTTGGCAGGGTGAGGGGAAGGGAGGCAGGGGACAGTTCAGTGGGAGACCAGGCTGGGTCAGAGGAGGGAAATGAGTGTGGGTACCCAGGAACTAAGAAAGGAGCTGCAGGAGTAGAGCCTGAGAGGGCTGATGGGTATCAAAACCTGCACCATCCAGGTCTGGTTTTTCTGTTTCTTCACATTTGATTATCCAGTGAGGAAGCAGCCTATGTGGATGGAATTAGGGGATGTTTCCCTCACCAAACCAGACGCAGGCCCTCTGCCTTCTTTCCTCCAGAACCTCCTTCCTTCTTTCCCTCCCTCCAAGGTCCCGCCCCCAGCCTGAGCCTTGCCAGTCAGTGCCTGGGACCTGCCTAGCAGCCAGATCCCTGATATTCACCTCTGGCCTGGGAAGTATGTGACTCCTTTGCTCTCCAGACTAGGGCCCCCTGAGCATGGCTGCTCTGTTCCCCTCGGGGGGCGGGGGGGACCTGGTGCCAGTGTGTCACCACTCAGCCAAGATTCCTGGAGGGCAAAGGCCATGACCCCCGTTCCACCTGCCTACAGAAAGGTATTTCTTGAGCCCCAAACCAGAACTGATGCTGAGAAGGGACTTCAATAGACTTGACACCCACATCCTGACAAGGGGGTTGCAGAAAAGCCCAAAGGGTCCCAAAGTCCTCTAAGGAGGGTGAACACTTGCTTTATCGTGTGGGTTGGGGTATTGATGGGAGGGGCGTTAAGCAGGCCTCAGAGCGATTCTTTCCAAGAATCCTCAAGGGCTGGGAGGAGAGTTTCCCCTGATCCAGCGATTCTAAATACGGCTGAGGGAGTAAGAACACGTGACCCAGGGCCCCACACAAGGCTGCTGCTGGCAGGGCTGCATCTCTGGGCCAGAGGTCCATAATGGGGCTCAGGGATGGGATGAGGTCTTAAAGGAGCCTTAGTTTCCCTGTCTCTAACACAAAAGGGAGAGGCAGTCCAATAGTGGTTAAGGGTCCTTCCGCTTAATGACTGTTCAGCAGGGCAGTGGTGGGGGAGAGGCAGCCCTCAGCTCAGTTCACTTTCTCTAAGGATGTCCCTGGAGGGACAGCAGCTGCCAGCACACAGTGCAAACTATGAAAAAAATGCCTCCTCTTGGAGGACCAATTAGAAGATGCATTCCCTTTAGCTGGACAAGTTGCAAAAACTTGACCCCTTGAGCTGGCTCCATTAGAAACTGGAATTGCTTGCTGTGGGCTGACCCACCCCTGAGCTACTGGAGTCCTCTCAGCCCAGCTGGGCACCTCATGGAAAGCCCAGGGGTGACTCCACAGCCCCTCCTGGCTGGAATTTGAACCAAGAAGAGTCCACCAGCTGGGCATGGTGGCACATGCTTGTAATTCCAACACTTAGGAGGTTGAGAAAGAGCATCGGGAGCTCAAGGCCAGTGTCAGCCACATAGCTGGTTCAAAGCCCGTTTGAGTACGTCAGACCTTGTCTCCAAAAAATAAAACTAGGGTGGTGTGTGTGTGTGTGTGTGTGTGTGTGTGTGTGTGTGTGTGTGTATACTTACAACAGAGGGTGGTCTGAGCCAACAGGATTTTTTTTTTAGTGTGCTTGTGTGGGAGGGTATGTGCATGTTACATGTGCCCACACAGGTCCACATGTGCATAGATCAAAGGACATTCAAACATCCTACTCTGTCACTCTCCACCTTAATCCCTTGAAACGGGGTCTCTCACTGAACCTAGAGCTCACCATTTTTCAGCTAGCTTGGCTGCCAGCAGGCCCCTAGAGACCCTCCTGCCTCTGCCCCTATGCCCAGCATTTGAGTCACAGGCACATGTGGCCTTGACCAATTTTTTTTTCGTGGGTACTGGGGATCCAAACTCAGGTCGTCATGTCTGTGCAGCAAGCACTCTCCTACTCACTGAACCATCTCATCCGCCCTTCCATCAGCTTCTCTCTCCAGAGGGAGCCATGAGCCATGGAGGGAAGGAGCCCAGAGGTACAGAGAGCAGCGGTGACGGCACCTCCCACGCTCTAGTCCACGAATCCCAGATGTACTTCTGGCTACAAGGACTCTGTAACATCCCCTGTTCTTACTGCCCTCCACCTCCTAGGCCAGTCTTTCTTGAGCTAGCTCCTCTGGAGCACAGGGCATGGGAAATGGTGGTTTCTGGACAAGGCGCTTGAGTGCCATGCTTGGAATGTGGTTATGTCCTAGGGATTTGAGGGTCTCGAGCTTGGTCCTCAGTGTGGCAATAGTAAGACAGGAGCCTGGTGGGAGGTTGTTAGATCCTTGAGAGTGTGACCTCAGAGGCATTAGCAGAGTTTTCCTTGAACTCCAGGCTTCCTGTGCTACCATGTGATCACCCAATCTCATTCGCTCCCAAGACTGTGATATTATCATCCATGAGGGCTTCACTAGACCTGAGCCAATGCTGCTGACACTCCCTTGAACTTCCAGCATTATGAGCTAAAAACAGCTCTTTCCTATGTGAAGCACCTAGCTTTGAGTATTTTGTTATAGTAACACAAAATGGGCTCATAATTTAATGAATCGCCTCCTCTTTTCTCAGCTGGACCAGCCACCAAACCTCCGCTTGTCCTCTCTGCTTCCATCTGCCCTACCAGCCAGACCACCTTCTGCAGCAGGTGAAGGAGCCGCACAACATGTCAACAAGCCAATAACGGAACAAGGAGGAAACGGGAGCTATTTGAGGCTAACAAGGCAGTCCCAGCTTCTCTAACAGCTAACTGCTAAGGCCTTTTAGGTGAAGAGGAACTAAGGGCTGGAACACAGGCTGCCTAAATCTGAGGAAGGTATGCAAGGTGGCCAGTAGAAACTCCCCGTTGGCACCATCAAGTAGTTCCGTGTGTGTGTGCGCGCGCGCGCGTGTGTGTGTGTGTGTGTGCTTGTGTGTGTGCTCGTGCACGTGCACGTGCGTGCGTGCGTGCGTGCGTGTGTGTGTGTATGTGTGTGTGTGTGTGTGTATTCCGTGGCCCAGTTTGCTTTGACACAAGCTGTGTTTGACACAAGGTTTTACTTGCACGAAGATCTCTGCTGGTTTTGTTTTTGTTTTTGTTTTTGTTTTTTAAGGTGAATCCATTGACCTTTGACTCAGGCTCAAGTGCCTTAGCAAGGAAGGTCCTGTCACCAAGCCACCTTATTCCGGGCCCGGGCTGGCAGCCTGACTCAAGCCATTCCATTAGCATGCTCTGCTCCCCCACCATAGCACACAAGGCTTTGCTCGCGCTCCTCACCATCTTCGCATGTGTGTGCCTCTAACCTGGCTGGTTGGGTGGACGACACCTCATACTCCTGAGATTCCCCCACTCCCATCTCTTTGTGACCTTCCATGGTGGAGTGAAAACCTCTGTTGAAATAGCCGCCACCACAGCCCCAGAGGTCCATCCTCTTTATCATGCACGTACCGTGTCTGACTCAAAGAGATGCTGGGTGAGTTCCCTGAGAAAAGAAAGGCATGCCCCTCCTCTCCAGCACACTGGCCCCTCCTGACTCCACATCTCAACACCCCCTGAAGCTGGAGGAATTGTGGGGAAATGACGCAGCCCAGAACCACAAAGTATTTATTCATTCATTCACTCTCATTCATTTATTCATTCATTCATTCAGTAACCATTTACTATTCACTCAGAAATCATTTACTGAAGACTCTTCATGAGCCAAGCACAGTCACACAAGCCCTGCCTTTAGCAAGCTTACGTTCTTGGTAGGAGATAATAAACATCTAAAGGTTCAAGTCATCAGATGATGGTGGAGAAAAAAATTAAGGGACACAGAGCCCCAGTGTGGGAATGAGGAAGCTATTGTACAGAGAGTGGGCCGGGAAAGCAGCCTTGGGAAGGTGGTGTTTGGGCACAGTGGAGGAAGTAGGGAGCCATGCAGGCATCTGAGCAGAGGGTAAAGCCAATGCAAAAGGCCTGAGCCTGCAGGGTGTGTTCCAGGCCATCAGGGAAGGAGAGGGAGAAGCAAGGGAGGGTGGGAGGTGGAAGCAGATATCAGCCTCTGGGTAGCTGAAGATATGGTTCCTCACTCCCAGGAGACACAGAAGTGTGAGCAGGAGCAGCATGAACCAGGGAACTGAGGACACACCGAGAGAAGCAGTGAACACTGGCCCCACCTGGGCTGGGAGGCTAATGGTACAATCCCAACAGGAGCCTCCCGTGATTTGTTCAAGGAGCAGTTGAGATGGCAAGATGTGATTGGATCTGGGCTAAATTTTGGCACTGAAGATCCCTTAGAAAGCTACCAATCCTCTCATTTCTAGTTGGGGAAACTGAGTCCCAGAAGGAGGTCTGCCTACCTGAGCTCCTACAGTAGATCAGACACAGTCCTGGGCCTGGCCCTGAATTTCCCAGCCCTGAGGGTAACTTTTTTTGTGTGTCAGCAGAGGTAAGACTCAGCCCTTGCCCTACCCCCACCCACCCTTCCCAAAACCAAGGGTCGAGGACAGAACCCGTCCTGGCCCTTCCTGCAGCACGTGACCCAGGTGACACTCTGTTTGAGGGTTTCCCAGTTCCCTAGCTACTTGAGTCGAACAGGGGTCAGGGTCACCTCTAAGGAAGCTTCTATTCTCCGAGTCAGCAGGTCTGTGCTGACGGGGAGGGGGGATTTTAGTCCCAGCCACTTAGTTCTCAGTACTCCCAAAGCTGAGAGTGCACTGGCAAGAGCTGACAGGGTGGAACAGGAGCTGTGGGGAGGGCAGGGCCCCCTGGGGAGCTCAGGTGCCAAGACAGAGCCCAGCCTGGGAGTTCTGCAGACTCAGCCATTGAGGACCCCACCCAGACCGAAGTTTGTGGGTATGAATAAGCAAAGCAACATGCAAACTCACAGGCCACACCCGGGGCAGCTGAGTGCCCCCCTAGGAACCCCAAGGCCAGAACCAGCCTGAAGGAAGCTAATAAGCCCTGTGAGCTCAGGCTGAGAGCAGGGTGTGGGGGTGGGCTGTTCCATAGCTGAGGTGAAGGAGGGTTGGGAGAGTCTTAAGGTAGAGGGTATCT
Organism: Peromyscus californicus insignis; assembly: GCF_007827085.1. Classification (NCBI taxonomy): domain Eukaryota; kingdom Metazoa; phylum Chordata; class Mammalia; order Rodentia; family Cricetidae; genus Peromyscus; species Peromyscus californicus. The sequence goes on along the minus strand of NW_026294573.1, from coordinate 32,748,888 downwards.
GCAGACACTGTCTCGGTTTCTTCAGCTTCTTGGTAACGGAGGGCTACCCAGCCTACTATTCCAGCAGACAAAAGTCCTCTAAAAGGCAAGACTCTCACTGCTCTGAGAAGTGTCAGGACTGAGGGCACCAGAGGGCATAAGCAGCGCCGGGAACCTAGGTAACTCGGCTAACCCATCGGCCAAGAGTACTTGCATACTCCTCTGCAGGAGGGAAGGTATCAAGGGCCTTATTTGTGGCTGGTCCAGCTGGCTACTCTGGCTTCCGGGACAGGAAGCGAGGCTCTGTCAGCTTCTGAAGCTGCCTGTTTCTTGTTCTCTAGGAAGTCAGTGAGCGCTCTGGGGTCACCTAGAAGAGGGTCTTTTACATTTTATTTGCTTGCAGAAGCTAGATGGGACCTTCAGAACTCTCCCATTACTGAAGAATGCCATCAAGGAGTACCAGAGCTGAACTTCATTAGCCACAAGGCTGTGCAAATTAAGGAGGAAAGGGACAACTGTTGGTCCCTGGTGCCGATGCCCTGTCCTCTGCGGATAGATAGACCCTGCCAGGATCACCGCCAGAACAAGCTTGAATTCAGCTCTGTGTTGGCTGATGGGCCTAAAGCACGTGATCTGTCCCTCTCTAGGACTCAGTTTTTCTCTCTGTCCAACGGGATCAATGATCCCAGATGCTGCAGCCTGGAGGTCGGGGTCTCCTGGGATGAAGCCTGAGCAAGGCTCAGGTTCACCTGGGGACACAGGAGGCTGACACTAGGCGGGGCTCCTCGGGAGAGGAAGATGTGCTTGGGGGAAGCTCCTGGGGACCCCTCCCTGGCTCAGCCTTTGGCCCAGGAGAGCTTTCTGCCACAGGGAACTCCACCTGCTCTAGGGTGCGAGCCACCGGACCCCAGATCTTGGCCCGGGAGGAGACATTGTGGAAGGGGCGGGGCTCTTGGTGGGCGGGGCTTGTGGGGGCGGGGCTTTGGCACTGCAAGCTCCAGGCACGCTGCGGCTCCGGTTACCTCCCCGCCGCCTCCCCGCCCGGCCGGCTTATTTTCCGTTTCCAAATTAACAATTGAAAACGCGGCGGCCTGAAAGGCGAGCAGCGGGCCAAGCGGAAAGTGTGAAGGTGCTGCCGCGTCACCGAGGCCGGGGGGCGGTGAGAGAGCATTCGACACCCCGACCCGCCACCAAATGCCCACCGATGAAGGCCAGAGGGCAGCGACCCAGCGGAGTCTTGGCCTGATGCAGCCCTCCCGGTGCGGCTCTGGCCAGGGTCGCAGGACCCAGTGCTCAGGCTCGGGACAATGCCAGCCCCTGCGAGGACGAAGAGGGGAAAGGGGAGAGCGCGCTCGGGCTAGGTTTCCACTCACAGGCTGAGTGCCCAGCCCGAGCAGCAGGTGCCAGGCAGCACCTCATAGCACCGTCCTTAAAGGCTCCTAGTGTCAGGGAGTTTCACGTGTGACCTCAAGCAAGTCATTTCACCTTGCCAAGACTCGATTTCCTCATCTGGAAAATGGAGAGAAAAGAAGCAGCGTGCGCGGAACAGATAAAGGAGGCTGGCTCACAGAGAAACCTCTAGGTAGCAACTATTACCTGTGTTGACAATGATGTGGTAGTACTAAGTCCTAGGTACCCCTCTTCTTCTCACCGTGACTAAGGGTGCTCTGACCAAGGTCTCAGAGCCTCCTTGGAGAGCCCGAAACCAGGAAAGGAAATCTGGTAAGGGGCTCAAAGACTGGCTGAATGAGAAGGCCTGGGCTCCTCCTACAGAGAGGAGTGGTGCTGGGCCTGCATCATGGGCATCTCCTTGATGCTCAGTGTATGAGCGGTAATAGAGAGACTTCCTGTTCCCTGGCGCCTAGGCACAGGCGATGAACACTCTAGAGAATTTTTGGTCCTCTTTTCCCTGTAGTGCAAGCTCTGTGAATGCAAAAACTTCATCTTGCTTGCTGTCTCTCTCCAACACCTAGAACAAGCTTGGTGGGATGGAGGTTCCCGGTGAATAATTATTGAGTGAGTGATCGAATCAATGAATGAATGAGCAGGCCCAATGAGCCTGGGAAAGCCTCTTGTACAACCGCAGCCCCTGTGTCAAGGGAGCAGGGAGTGAGGGTGAGTTCCCTCCCACCCAGAAACCCAGGGCAAGTGGCATGACAGGAGGAGAGACAGATGGGGAGACAGAGAAGAGAGATGGCATTCTCGGGAGGCAGAACTAAGATTGTCTATCTCCTGGCCCCCCACTACCCACTAGGACTCAGTCTGGTCCCTCCAGCTGGTTCTTCCCAACCTCCTAGGAGTCAGGCCTGGCCCCACATCCAGTCTGTTTGGAACCCAGTGTGAGTGTTCCTGTCCCATGTCAGTCCCTCAGCCCTGATCTGCTCCCCACACTTCCACCTTGGCGACTTCTACGCTCTCTGCCATCCTTGGAACCCCCTCTCCACTCCCAAGCACCCCTGTTCAACTTTGGGAAAAAGGACCCCTCGAGACCCTTAGGATTTCAAGCCTGCCGCGGCTGGGCACCCTCAGGACCCTCCATTACCCTCTGTCTTCTCTGTCTGGTCTGCACGGTGTCAACAGCTGCTCCTCTGTCCCACCCCACTGACACTGATTTTCTAAAGCAGCCCAGTTCTGTTCTTTCCTGTCCACCAGGCTGGTCCAAGGGGATGCCAAGGGCTTCAACCTTGGTGACTTGGGACTTTGCCAACCTTGTGGAGCCTGAGGGTTCTGGGGAAAGTTGTCTTGGAGTTGTTGCAGAGAGGTCTGGGTAGAGGGAGAGCCGACGGGATGGGAGCATACCTCTGACGCTGGCAGGGCGGAGAAAGAGTTCAAATGGAGAGAGACCCACATATGGCAAGTCTAAATATTTGAAAGTTTAAATCAAGTTAACAAGCTGTTAAATAAAATGCGTTCTGTTCTTCCTGGCACGTCTGCCTTCATAATGATCTGGACGACCAAGTTTGAATTTCAGTTCCGGGATTCTTTTGAGTTCTGTGCTGGAATACGGCAGGGTCGGGCAGCCCATGGTGTAGCCCCATTCTCTTCCCCCACTGAGCCTATCTATCTCATCAGGCTCTGCCTGTACTCACTAGGAATCAGCAGACCCTCATCTCCCCCCCCACACACACACACCCCTGGATTACCTAGGAGAGAAGCACATGCAGGTTACAAATCCCCATGCAGGGCTACATCGGCAGAATGGACAGGATACTAGGCCTTTACCCTGGAGTTCACCCAAACCAGCCCCACTCTGATCTGATATATATGTGTGTGTGTGTGTGTGTGTGTGTGTGTGTGTGTGTGTGTGTGCGCGCGCGCACGCACCATTCAGGATCCTATTAGAGAACCGGGTCTACCGCTTCAAACAGGCTGAAAAGCGCTACTCTAGCCCCTCACCTGTTGAAGGCAGGAGGAAGTAAGGGCTGGGCGACCACAGCAAGGCAACAACAGGCAAGCACAAACTCACCACACAGTCCCAGCACTCCTGCCTCCCAGCCAGCCTTTTCTGATGGGTAAGACCTGAGACCCTCCCAAACACCAGGCCACCATCAGCAGTGTCTGCGAGGCGTGAGTGAGCTTGCTCCTGGGACCTTGACTCGGACTTCAACTCTGGTTGCCCAGCTCAGAGATAGATTGAAGAGCCAGGACCAGGCTCCAGAGAAGGAAGGGAGCCCTGGTATAAATAACAGTGGGGGGCCGGGATGTTTGGGCCCATCTCCCAGGCGACGGCTGTGTTTACTGCCCAGCGAGGGGGGGGCAACCCACACATTTGCCTCCCTGACTTGTAGCCAAATTTCTCCAGGAAGGGGTGGCCCAGGATTAGCCCCAAACACTCCAACTTTACACCCCAACTGATGGATCATCTGCCTGACATAAGCCCTAAACCTCCCTGCCATTTCTGGCCTCCTCTAGCCCCAAATGCTGCAGGCTGTATCTCTATCCACCCCAAGTACTCCAGCCTTCCCCCACCAAGACCTACTCTGCTCAAAGATTGAAAGGGTGGGGATCATGAGAAGGGCAGGGAGGGCCTTGAGCAGAAACCTGGGTGTGTGCCAGCATCTAGCTGGGGCCACTGGGTATAGAGCAGAGACAAACCTCTCCCACGGCCCTGGCCAAGGCACAGGGAGGGCTGCAGCCCCCAGATTAGGAGAGTGCAAATCCCTTTCCCCAGCCCACACTTCATCCCATGCCTGTCATGTGAGAGCATTAGATGGCCAAACCCGTCATGGGGAGGGCTGGCAGGTGCCCTCTTGATCATGCACTGGCAGCCACACAGATCAAGGCAAAGACCATTGATGCAGCAGGCAAGTGGGAAGGTCTTTCCCCATGGGCAGCAGCTGCACCAGGCCTGGGCTGGGGTTGATGAGTGAGTTCCAGTCAGCAGGTCAGCTCAGTCTAACACACACACACACACACACACACACACACACACACACACACACACACACACACACATTCATTTTTGAAGTCTTAAACACAGGACCCTGTGCATGCTACGCAAATGTTCTACCGTTGAGTTACATTCCTAAACTCCTTTCCCAGCCTTAGGATGAAATGGTGTAGGAACATTCCTTCCCGAAGATACCACCATGAGAATTTCTGTCGTCAGGATTCAGGGAGATTAGTTGAACACACAATAATTAAAGCCCACAATAGGCTAGGTGCTGACCACAAAGCGCTCGGTGGGTCCACGTGGGAGAGGGACCTCCTTTCCAACACAATGGGAACTCAGAGGGTGGGGAGGCTTTGGAGGAAGGCTGTCGTCCTGGCTTACCACTGCCAGGGATAACTGAAACTCACGTTGAGCCTCAGTTCTGGTCTGAGCCCAACTGCTGATTTCAGTTTAGTCTTTGTCCAGTTTGGAGCCCTGGTTTCTTTAGTAGCAGAATGGCAGAGTGGGGTACTGTAGGGGGCAGACACTGCCCTGTTAAGTGATAGGGCCGGAGGAGGAAGAGGAGATAGGCCCTGACTCTTCCTCCAGACTATGCCACACTTGGCTCAGTCAATCCTTGCATGTGCTCACGGGACTGTTCTAGACCACTCCTCTGGGGATACCCACAGACCTCAATCCTAAACCCTTTGGCTCTTTCCAAGCAGTCTTTGGACCCGCTCTCACTCTTCCTGCTTCGAGCACACCCCCAGCTCTGCGGCCTCTCCCAGGGCAGGGTTTGCATACATGCCTGGAGCTTTCCCTACAGGCAAAGTTCCCAGGGCTGCAGGCCAGGCTGGGACAGCCAGGCCCAAGACAGAGTTATTGGCAGCTTCGGAAGGGTGCTCTGGGATATGGGTCTTGGGGCGAGCAGAGGAAGAACAGGCCAATTGGGATGGCCTCCTGGGGTCCCTTTCGGAGTCCTTCCACCACTGGGGTCCTGGTCGGTCCCAGAAAGGCATCTCTAACAGAATTTTGCCTGTCACACCTACACCCACACTCAGCCCCTTCCATCTTCTTCCCCAGGGAGCTGCTGCCCAGCCAGGACTGTCCCCACCAAACCAGGCACAGTTTAAGTCCCAGCCTCTTCTCTGGACACCATGCTAAGTGCCCTGTGGTGTGATGTTCTGCTCTCTTAGGCGAAAGTCACACTGGTCTCACCTCTGGACCCTGGCCTGTATCAGACCCTCTGCCTGGCTCCTGTCGTCATCGGCCTTTTCTGTTGCCGTGTGAGCTGCCTCCTCCAGGAGGGTTTCCCTGCCAAGGCTTGGTTTGGGGCTACCCTGGACCACTCTATGCTGGGATCCCACAGGATCTGCAGCACCTAGGAACAGTGGCACTTATCACCCAGTGCAGAGGCCCATCCATGTCCCTCAGGAAATAGGGTGTGGGTCCCGATTCACTGCTCTATCCTCAGCTTACAGCTTAGGGACCATGTCCCAGAAACTGCCAGTGGCTCTTTTTCAATGAAAGCAGGGGAACAAAGGGGGAAGGAATGAGTCCCCTGCAGAGGCGGGTGGGAGCAGGATCTTGAACTTGATGGCTGAAGTTCTATTTAGGACAGTCTCCTGGAGAAAGAGGTACTGTGAGGATGAGGAAGGTTCACGAGGCCATAACCTCCAAAGCTGGACCTCAGGGTTCGGGTCCTGGCCCTGCTAACGTCTTTGGGCCTCAGCCCTCACCTGGAAAATGGGCCCACTGGCAGGGCTCGAATCACAGGGCTGTTGAGGGGCAAGTTCTCAGAGCAACATCTGTCTGGCCTTCGGTAAGCACTCAATAAACACTCGCTATTATTATCTTTACTGTTACTGAGAGCTGGGGCAGGGGGAGGAGCCCCAGGAAGGGAGGTGCTGCTGGTTGCCGCCCAGCAGGCGTGGGTCTCTTGCCTTCCCACGGCAAGCCTGACCTGCAGCAGCCATGCACAGGGTTCCTACCCAGACACAGCACAGGGTTTCTGCACACTTAGACTCTCTGGACACTCTGTCTGGTGTGAACCTAGGACATTCTCATCCTCCAGACACTCACCCCTTCCTGCCACTTCCTCTTGTCATGACAAGGGCTCGTCCTTAACCCGCAAGCTGCAGCTTCCCTTTCTAAACAATGGCCACAGTGACATGGCTACCTTATAGGGATCTTGGTGGGGACTCATGAAGGACTATGTGGAAACCAGTTAACACAATTCCTGTTAGACACCAGGCAAAGACCTTGTTACTAAATATGGGCACTGAGGACCTCAGCCTGGTGCATCTCTGAGCAGTGGTCCAGGGTTCCCCAAGAAAGGAACTGCCAGCATGGCTAACCTGTTCTTCCAGGGCCAATCTGCTCCTCCATGGCAGTTTCTCAAGGCTCAAACTAGAGTCAGCAAGAGACAGATGAGGGCTTCAAGGCTCCAGGGAATTGGGAGCCTGTGATGGGAAGACAAAAAAGAGGAAACCAGCCAGGCGGTGGTGGCTCACGCCTTTAATCCCAGCACTCGAGAGGCAGAGGCAGGTGGGTCTCTGTGAATTTGAGGTTAGCCTGGTCTACAAAGTGAGTTCCAGGACAACTAGGGCTACACAGAGAAACTCTGTCTGGGAAAACCAAAAATAGATAGATAGATAGATAGATAGATAGATAGATAGATAGATAGATAGATAGATGTAAAAATAAAGAAAAAAAGAAAATCATCATACTGCCCTGTTCTTCAGAACACTTCATTCACCAAACTTCAATCAGCAGACTGCCCTGATGGATGGGCAGGAGACTGCAGTCCTGGGGTGGAAAGAGGCTAGTACCTCGGTAAAGTTGGACCTGGTTGCTGTTACACAGGACGCAGAAGCAGAAGCCAATTGCAGCCTGGAAGCTACTGGTCCAGTGTTTAAGGCCCAACCCCTCAGGCCACTCTTGGGAAACAGTCCGGGGCAGTGCCTGAGGGCAGGACCTGGGGCTCCTCTGTTCCCTAATCCTTCCAGCTGCCAGGTCTCTTCCAGTTCTTCTGGCCTCCATTGCCCGGGAGCCAGGACAGGACCCCAGCTCTTGGGGATTTCATGTTTTGGTCAAATTTCCAAAAACACTTTAGGGACTGTGTAAGGCTGTCAACTTTTTATTTTGTCCAGTAAGGACAATTTTTAAAATCCCCGCCCTACCACCTCACAGAAGAAAGCACATAACCTCAGACTACGGCAGTCTTTGAAATGGGCTGCATTTAGCTTAATGAAAAAATCACCACGCTGTCCTTATTGTGCTCAGTTTTTCCCTTGGCCACTGAAAACCACCCTGGGGTCTGCCTATACATCTGAGGGTCACATAGATGGGTTTGAATTCTGGCTCTGCCCACAGACAAGCTGCATGACTTGGTGTGCCTCCACGTTCTGGCAGCAGAATGGGGATAACAGCTGTGCTGGCCACAGGGACTGGAAGCCTTGTGTCTGCAGAGCAGTGGTGCAGGTAGCATCTCAGGGCCCTTCCCCCATCTGCCCTGCCTACAGCTCCCCGCGGACCAAAGGATAGGGGCCCCTTCATAGCTCAGTGACCAAGGGCCCTGCAGAACCTGTGGCAAAGGGACCCAGAAAGCCTGCCTCAAAACTTCATCGTAGCTATTCCTGTCTGTCGGAGCCCTGCACTCAGGATAACGGCTGGAGCGAGCTTCTAGCCCTTGGAGGGCCAAGAGGTCCGTTCTCCACTTCTCTCTAGTGGGCAAAACCCCTCTCCTCTTTAAAACCTGGCCGCCATTGTTCTCTCATGCATGGACAGTAACTCATTCCCAAATGTGAGCCACACACTATGCTCACCCCTCCCTACCCAGGCCTACAGCCCATCGAGGAAGAACCAAGCAAGAATGCATGGGGCCGGAAGTTAAACTCCGGGGACACTGTAGGGTCTCCAGTAGATCTGAAGTAGAGTGGGCAGAGAGTGTTTCCAAGAAGAGATGATGTTCAAACTGGGCTTTGAAGGATGAATAGGAGTCAGCAACACAGCAGTGGATGTGAGAGAGGAGTAAGTGACCAGCCCAAGGAAAAGTACAAGGAGCACCTAACAGCACATCGTGGGTCATTTCCAAGAGAAGGCACAAAGGGTGTCTCTGGGAAGAACTTCCTGGGGGTTTGGAGGTGTGAAAGCCACTGGATCCAGGAAGGAAGACCGTTTTTTGAGGTGTTCACTGTCTGGGTACTATCTGGGAGCTAAGGGCTAAAACCCTGAAGGCGAAACCGTCCTCAAAAAGGTAACATGTAGCAGGATTCTGAACCCACCATGAAACGGAGAGGAAAGGGCCCAAGACAAAAGTCCAGAGTTCAAGGACAGGAAGAGGGGGCAGAGGGAAGGGGCACGAGGCATGAGCCATCCCTGCCCCTCCCCACCTCAAGGAGTGGGGGTGGGGGGTGGGACGGGATACTAGTGGCAGAGTGCTTGCTCCACAGCACAAGGTCCTGAGTTCAGTATCCTGCATCCTGGGTGGACAGGAAGTGGATAACGGGGCCCCTAAACTCACACCCTTGCTAAGGTAGAGAACAGCAGACAGCTAAGCACATGGTTCCCGGAGTCTTGTCCTGGGTTCAAATGCTGCGTCTACCACTTGTTAGCCATTCTAGCCCCACTACAAAAAAACAGTGCCAGATGTGGTGATCCCAGCACTTGAGACAAGGATGGAGGAGGAGCTGGAGAGTTGGGTCGGCCTAGGCCAGTTACAAAGACCCTGTATGTACTTGTACACACACACACACACCCCAAAAATAAAAGAGAGCCTGAAGGAGCTGCTGATGTGTTCACTCAGCCTCACTCCATTCCCAGGTTATGCACCCTCCCTCCTCCTTCTGCTGGACCAAGGGTCCCCCTTTCCTCCCCATCCCACCTCTCCTGCTAAGTGGCCTTCAAACAGGCTGGCAGAAGAGACGAGTGAATGTGTACTCAGGGGCTGCTCCATTCCCTGGGGATATATGGCACACACCACGACAATATCTGTTGAGCTGTGTCCTGCCTGGGCCATCAGGTCCCGTCTCCTGACTCCGGTTCCTCATCTGTGAAATGAAGCTATCTATGTGTCTGCCCAAGGTTCGGGGCCTCTGGAGCTCTGAGGTCTCGGCTCTGATGCTCTGTGGCCAGGATAGACTACACAGAGAAGCTCTGCATGCCCTGCCCGCCCCACCAAAGGAGGATGCTCCCTGGGGCTCCAGACTGCACCTGGGTGGGGGCTGTCCCTCCTGCAGAGGGTGGCGGTTGGGCCCAGATGGGCCAGAGGAGCAGCACCTGGGTTGTGCTGACAAAGCCGTTCCTTCTTGCCCTTCTTCTCTCTCCGCCCCCCCTCCCCAACTCCCAGAGACAGCCAAGCCCAGCAAAAAATAAACCCAAAGGCAGAGACCCGGACACTCCAGGGAGGGGCTGCAAGGAGGGAAGGATGAGAGAGCAGTAGAGACCCTCTCCCTTGCTCCAGAGCCTTCCGGTCCTGATCTTATTTCCTTTCCAAAACTGGACTCACAGGAAGCAGGTATCTACCATCTGTCCTCCATGCTGTGGAGGGGTGCTGTCCCTTTGCCCGATGAGGATGATTAGAATAAATCATGTTTGGCGCTGCTAGACAGGGTTTCCCACATTTTGGAAAGTGTATCCCACAGACTCTCATCTGGCAGTCCTCCTTGTTATCTGACTTCTCTCCCTTTGGTTTCTGTGAGAACCAAGTTCTATCATCTCCAGCAAGCTTGCTCCTGTACCACAAGCTGGACCAGAGGTCTGAGGAGTCAGAGGATTTCCCTCCAGCTCCCAGGCCAGAGACCCCAGACCACCATCCGTTCCCAATTCTCCACAGAAGAAGAGAGAAGAATAACCGTGCTCTCTGCTCTCTTTGCCTGCCTCCCTCAGGCACAGCCCACGGATTCTTAGCCCAATGAGTCTGCTGCCTGGGGCTGCACACCCCCCTGCTCTTCACCCCCAGGTGCCAAGCTCCAGGGCACACAGATCCTACCTTGGGGACAGAGTTGCCCAGTCTGCCCAGAGTCTTGGGGGGTTCCATAGGTCAGACTACACCTTCTTCCCATCCCCACAGAGCCTCCAGGGGATTGGCAACCTCCTGGGTACCCCTCTAAACGATCCCCTGTCTTCTGAGGGGCCCCAGCAGAAGATATTATGAGATGCCCCTCTCACATCCCAGCTCTTAAGTCAGCAGCACCTCTCCATGAGCATAGCTCTGTGTCTGCAATCCTGACTAAGTGGGTCCTCTTTCCTGCTAGGCCCATCTGGCAGAAGAGGACACAAGGCTGAGGATTAGAGGGGGAGGGGGATGGGCATCCCATGATGGGTCCCTGGGTTTGTTCCAGAGACCACTGCTACTGGGCACCTCTCTGTCAGTTAGCTGGGGGTGGGGAGGGAGAGATATGAACCATGACGCCCAAACCTTGACTGCACAATGGCACCTTGGGGCAGAGACAACACACACACACACACACACACACACACACACACACACACACACACACAGAGAGAGAGAAAGAGAGAGAGAGAGAGAGAGAGAGAGAGAGAGAGAGAGAGAGAGAGAGAGAGCGAGCCAGAACCCCGGGCCCCAGGAGGCTTAGAGACCAGTGTTCTTAAAGACAAGCAGCTTCCCCGCAGGCAAGGCTCTGGTTCCCCAAGCCTGGCAAAGCACCGTGCTGGCTGATGTCATTCATGACACAAAGGAAGAAACAAAATCCATAAGCAGTCCAGAGACTCAGGCTAGTGGCTCCAGTCACTAGCTGGGTGACGTCCCCTACTCAGTGTGAAGTGAGGATGACTGTCCCCTGATCCAGTGGCTGTGAGGCCTGAATGATGCAAGGAAGAAGCTGGGAGGGAGAGGCACTGACTCCACCTGAGGCAGGAGAACATGAGCCTAGGATTTTGAGGCTAGCCTGGGCTACATAAGGAGATTCATCCTAGAATAAAAAAAAAAAAAAGACTCAAATGGGCCTGGAGGGTGCTCCACAGAAAGCCACAAAGACATAGTCTCAGGCTCCCAGCAGACACACGAGTGATGTAGGCAATACCACCCATACTACCTCCTCAGTACACACACTCCTGCTGAGCCCAGGACCTCGGTCAGACCTCCCATCGGAGGCACAGAATGATGACAGTAAGGACATCATACACACAAGGACGACGACGACAATGACAACAACGACGGAGAACTCGTGCCTGGTGCGGCACTGGCTGCTCTCCCTCTTCAGCTCTGGCCACCCAGGAGGCGGCTGTGATTCCCACTGCTCAGACTGGAGAGCCGGAGGAGGCTCAGAGACTAAGCAACTTTCAGAACAGCTAAGGGCAGCCGCAGAAACAGAGCCCATCTGCCAGACTGAGCCCACACTCTCATGTCCCTGTGGGGCTAGCTCTGGGGGCGCGAAAAGCCCCCCATTCCCCTCCAACCCTCCATCTCCACAGCAGGGCTGTCCAGGTCTAGCACTGGGGAGAACCGGAATGGGGAAAGTTTCCCACAGGGCTCCTTTGGGGCAGGCCCCAGAGCCTTCTCCTCCTGCTCCTGGACCACTTCAGTAACTCTGATAGCTCAGAGAACTTTAAATTAATCACCCACTCAAAGTGCTGCCACCAGCCAAAGAATAATCGTCTCCTCAAGTACGCCTGGCTCCAACATCGTGTGGCCATGGGCTTCTTTAGCAGCAGGGCTTGCCCTCACATCCAGCAGGGCCCCGTCAATGGGAAGAAGAAATGTGCTGGGAACTGGAGGGAGACAGACAGACAGTGACCTAACCCAGAGGAAGAACTCCAGAAGGCGTGGGGAGCAGCAGGTGCCAGGGGAAGCCAAAGGGAGAAGCCATTCAAGATGGTCACTCTCCCACTCCTCACAAAGGAAAAACAGTGTGTGCCACGGATCACACACTCCAAGTCAGTCCCAGTCACGGCGTGAAGGTGTTGGAGCATCAGGTTTCTGCAGTGCTGTCTGGGAGGCTAAGTGTGACCTTGGATGGGAGTGTGTCCCGTTCTATGCCTGGGTATATACACAGCCACACAATGCAGGGTTGGGCAAAGGGGGCCCTATGGGAGGAGCCCAAGCCAGCCCCACTGAGTCACATAGTCCCCAGGCTGACCAGGGGGTAATCTGAAGCCCTAGGAAAGGAAAGGCAGAAACTGCATGAAGGGAGTCACCCCTGGTCTGTCCCGGTCCGGATGTCCGTCTCTGAAGCCAGTGTGAAGGTGGGGCATTAGTTCCTTCTGGATGAGGCTGCATGTGCATCTGTGCCGTCTGTGGGCTGTGGTGAGCTTGACTGCCCTGGGAGCAGCTGAGACCTTTCCACTTGAGTCTATAAAAATCTTATCACTGCCCCCTGGCTGCAGGTGTGCAGGATGCTAGGGACACAAAGCGCTGCTCTGGAGGGGTCTGGGGCCTGGTCCAGCCGAGGTCGAGGGATGACAGTTCTGGGTTGAGGCTGCTCCTTGTGAATGACATGGCCTTTCCTGGGTTTCACATTCCTCATCTGTCAACTGGGGAGAATAACAGGACCCACCTCACCAGGCTGGGAAGGGTGTGCTTCTACACGAAGTCAGAAATCTCAGTTCCAACTCCAAGGGCCCCGTCAGGTGGCCTCAGAGAGCAGAGGGAATGGTTCTGGACAGGGAGTGTGGACTTAAAAGTCTGGCCCTCTGCATCTGCTACCAATTTGCCACGTGATTTTGGTCTCCAGAGCCGTGGTTTTCTCAGAGGCAGAATGGGGCAGTCAGAACGTGAGAACTGACCTGGCCTGGGTGTCCTGTGTGGGGATGACATCCAGTCTAGGCCATGTTGTGTCTCACAGGCTTGGGGTAGGAGGCTGGGGTGGGGGACTCCAGGGCTAGGAGTGAACAGGCCCCAGAAGCTGTGGCCACCTCCTCCCCTCCCCATTCCCACAGTTTCTGACCCCAGGGACAAGGCTGAGGGAGGATGTTTACAGAGTCTTAAACCTTCACTTAGAGAAGTTTGCTGGGGGCTGGGAGCAAGGATTGTTGAGTGGTGAGAATTTCCCCGTGGCCGGGGAAGCACAGTGCGGTTGGGGGAAGGGGCGCTCGCTCTGTCGTAGACCCTTCCAGGTCTGGGTCTCCGAAGGTGCTAGTGTGATCGGAGAGGGTACCACAAGGAGGGAGTCTGCCCCTAGGGACTCAGCAATGAGGACAGGGCCTGGGGAGGGTGGGGATACACACCAGTGGCCAGGGCACAGGGCGAAAGGCAAAGTGGCAGATTGAAGGGCCTCGAGACAGAAAGAACTGAGAAGGGTCCAGTGACCCTTCATTCTGGTCTTTACAAGGAGAAAACAGGACAGGCAATGTTCATTCCCTGGGGGCACAGTTGAGGACAGGAGAAGCCGATTACACTCCTAGATGCCAGGGGTGGTGCTGGTCCTGGTGGGCTAGCTGGCTGGTGTGAGGGAGGTGTCTTAGCCCCCTCCTCCCTCTCTCCAAGTCCTCTCTCCGAGGCTCTTCTGTGGGAACCCCCCCCATGCTGGCCCGGGTCTGTGACAACAGGCCCTAACTGATGCTATGCGTGGAAACACACATACACACACACACACACACACACACACACACACACACACACACACACACACCCAACTTGGAGAGTGTGGGAGTTAAGCTAGAAGTACAACTACAAGAAATTCTTGACAAGAACACGCAAGACCCTACAGTTAGAGGCTGAGAAACTCCATGTCTGGAACCCCCGGAGACAGGAGATGCTTCTGTGTAGGCTCCTTCCGACCCCCGCCACTAACACCCACTCCTCCCGCTCAGACAGCCCCTAGCTGTTTGCCCGGCTCTTTCCCACCCATCAACCCATCCATGAAGACAGCCCAAACTGGGGGGGTGGGGTCTCTACTCGCTCTGATGACCTACATATCTAAAGCTCAGAGAGACTCTAAAGCTAACGGTGTCACACGGCACTCAACAGGCTCCTGGCATCTCCGTCTCCCTGACCTCCCAGGTCCATGGCCAGTTCTCCGAGATCCCTAAACATCCAGACACTGTCACACCATGTGTCTTCCCCTGGAGCTCCAAGGAATGCCTTCTCACTGAGCTCCTAGAGACAAGTGCTCAGGACATAGGTGCCTCTAGCCAGGGCATTCCTGGCATCCGGAAAGGGCCGGATGTGGGGCAAAGGTGTCGTCAGATTTAGCTCCTGGGAGGAAGGGGAGGCCCCTCCAAAGGAGCCATGGTAGTGGCTGGTCTGGGTTAGGTTGCCCTCATCTCCAATGACTGTCCTGGGGACTAAGAGGCCAGGCCTGCAGGCTGAGGAACCCAGCTTGGAGCCAACTGACGTCTCCAAGCCCAGATCTGCCTTGGAAAAGTCACCTCAGGAAGGAAACTTTGGAAGGCACAGCTGTGTCCTGTGTCTTAGCCTTCACGGGCACATGAGGGGCCCGCCATGCAACTGCTTTACACACACACACACACACACACACACACACACACACACACACACAGAGTGCTTCTTTTTTCTTCTTCTTTAGATGGGGGCACCCAGGGCTCTCTCAGGAAGCTCTACCTTAAGTCTGGTGCATTCACTTTCAATGGGCACCGGAACCCTAGCCCACCAGCACTGAACGGTACCACTCCACTGGTCCTCTACATCCGACAGATGTTCATCCAGGTCTTATTGGGACGCACTGAGATGTGGGCTGCTCCTGATCACTGACCTGGACCCAAAGCCTGACCTTACATTCTGCAGAATCTTAATCTGAGGGGTCTCTGCACGAGTCATGGTTGCCACCTCTACATGCTTATGATCAATAGAAAGTTCCCTTTCTCTGTTCTTCTTTGTGCCACCTTCCCCGCCTCCTGAGGTTCTGTGGCCCCTATTCCCATGGGGCAGAGGCAGGTGAGTACACACCAGCGGAGCAAGCAGAAAGACAGGCTAAACACAGGTGAGAAAAGCCAGGTAGAAGGGTGGACAGGCAGGTGGACAGGTAGACAGACAGATGACAGACACACAGGCATCAAATAAATAACTGGACAGGCCCACATAGCATGGAAACAGACCAACAGAAAGGCTGTGGGACAGACAGGTGGAGAGATGAACAGACAGGCTAACACACACACACACACACACACACACACACACACACACACGGAGAAACTCAAGTCTAGCAGAGGGACAGACAGACAGATTGTAAAGTGACCAGCAGGTGGACAAAGTGGGCCGCCCAGGAGACCCTAAGACTGGCAGTATGCTTAAGAGCAGCATACTGTCCCTCCCGGGCACTCCTAAGCATCCCAGCACCAGGCCCAGCCCATTAACCGATATGGCCTGGGCCTCTCATGTTCCTGGCTGGGCCAGGCCGTCCCCCAAGACCGCCTTCTGAGCTGCCAAAATTCACTCTTTACATCCAAGAGGGGTCAGTGTTTTGAAAGTTGTAGGAGCCTGCTGAGGGAAGGAGGGGCCCCACAGCGTCATTGTTTCCAAACATACCCCTCTCTTCTTTCTTTTTCCCCATGCCCAGAGCCAGGCCTAGTACAGCGGCCAGCAAGGCAGGAGAGCTGGGCCCAGCCTGCAGGGCAAGGCAGGACAAGACGGGGCAGGGCAGCCAGGGCAGCCTGCTGCCTCCCTGCTTCGAAGTTGAGGGTGCAGGGCAAGGCTAATGAAGACACAGATAAAGTTGGAAACAGCACACAGGCCTGTCAGGGCCATAGGGACCCCAGACACCTACAATCAGAGGCCAGCCCTGAGCTGGGGACAGCCTGTTTCTGAAGAGGGAAATCTCCAAGGGGACGAGGTGGGAGCACGACACAGCTACTGAATCTGAGAGGAGATGGCAGGAAGATGTGGGGGCCAGGGTCTTCTGTGTCTAGGACACAGTGCGGGAGAGGTGAAGAAAAGGAGAGCCTCACTTTAGTGGCTTCGGACTTGGTGGAGCAGAGAAGGAGGGCAAGAAGCTGAATGCCGAGAGTAGCTGGGACAGAGCGGCGGGGCTCTGCGACCAGGATGGAAGTAAGGAGAAGAGGCAGAAGAGGTCAGACGCGAGGGCAGCAGGGGTCAGCGCTGGGAGATCAGGGGTTAGGGTCAAGCTGGGGGACCGAAAAGGGGGCTCTGGTCCTAGAGTGACGGCTGAGGGACTGCCGCGGGGCAGGGGGCAGGAGGTGGAGCCAGCGCCGGGCGGCCGTCCCCAAGGAGCCCGGCTCACGCGGGGTCAGCGCTGGGGCACGCGAAGGGGCGCGGGGTCCCCAACTTACATGAAGACGTGATAGACGAAGGCCCAGCCGCGGGGCCGCTCGAGCACGTTGTAGACCCAGTTCTGCAGGCGGCGGTAGCGCTTGTGCGCGGCGGAGGAGCGCTGGCCACAGGCGGAGCCCGAGCCCGAGCCCGGCCCAGGGAGGGGCGCGCCCGGCGGCAGGGGGCTGCCCAGGAGGCCGAGACGGCGCGGAGAGCCGCCCCCGCCCGCCTCGCCCTGTTCGCTCTGCACGGCCGTGAGCGCCACCAGCTCGGCGCGGGGGGCGTCCCCGGGCGGGGGGCCCAGGCCGAGGCGGCGCGGGGGGGCCTCGGCCATGGGTGGCGCCGGGCGGGGGGCCGGGGCGTTGCGGGGCGGGGGCGCACTCGGGCCGCTCAGAGGCGCATGGCTCGAACCCCGGGCCGGCGAGGCGACCCTGGGCGCGCACGCGGACGGCGGGGGCTAGGGGCCGGGCCGGGGCCGTGCGGGGGCCGGGGGCGGTCGCTCGGAGCCTCGGGGCCGCGGGAGCCCGTACTGACCGCCCGCTTCCCCGGCGACTGGGGCGGCTCTTTCCGACTCCAACTCTCTTATTACGCGCTCCATGCCGCTCGCCTTTCCACCTGCCGCCGGCGCGCCGCTCACATGTCACCCTCCCCCGCCCCGCCCCGCCCCTCCCCCGCCCGCCCCGCGGCCGCCTTCCCAAATCGGGAGGGAGCGAGAGAGGCGAGCGCGGGGAGGGGACCCGCGCCCGACGCGGCGGGGCAGGGCGCGCGGTCCGGCCAGTCGGTGTGTGCTGGCCCCGAGCGCGTGGCGCGGGCAGCGAGAGGGCCCTCGAGGCCGGGCGTGTACTAGTGGTGTCCCTGGGAGCCGGCCGGCCCTCGGGAGGGAGATTGGGACGCCTCGTGTGGGGTTGTGCAAAGTGGGGCGTGGAGTGTGGAGTTGTGGCCGCGGTTGCGCGAGGGACACTACTCATACTGTACAGTGAAGGTGTGGGTATCCAGCGAAGTGCCTACTTGTGCACGCTGGCAGGCTACCCGTGGTTCTGTGTGGGTTCACTGTGAGTGGATGGGTGGGTGGATGGATGCATGCATGGATGGATGGATGGGAAGATGGGTGTGCAGAGCCGGGCAGTGCCGCACGACGGGTGGTGTAAGCGAGAGGTGTGCCCATCGGGTTGTGCCCTTGGTTTCTTGTGCAGGGTGTTTAAAGTTCGCTGAGTGAGTGAGGTTGGGACAGCAGCTGCTGCTCCTCCAGCCGCTACCTGAAGGGTCTGGTGCTCTACAGCTACCGAGAAGTGTGGGGCGGTGTAGCTCACAGCTGGGCCCAGATGAGTCTCTCCTTGAAGCTTCCCTTCTTGGTGATGGAGGAGGAGACCCCAGCTGACCACCCTGAGCAGAGGGGGCGCTCTCCTGATCACAGACCTGTCCTCAACTTCCCATCTCGTCCCCGCCTCCGTGAGAATTCCCCCATCCCCCACCCCTCTCTCCAATTTATCCAGGGAACCTTGTTTAGGGCAGATAGGAAGTAGAGAAGTAAGCACTGAGCAAGTGTTAGGAGGACTGGACAGAGCCCTCCGCAAAGCCCATAGTATCCTATTCGTACTTTCTCTAGGAGCAACCCTCTCCGGCAGAAAGTTCTCGGTGCCTGACCTCCATCTCCAGGTGTGAGCTGGCTGGCCCCTTCCCTTCGCCCTGTGCTAGGTGGTGATTCGGGTTTGCTGGCCCTCCTTCCCTCTTCCCCAGCCTAAAGCAGTGGCCAAACCAGCCGCTCTCTCTCCGTAGGCCCTGCCCCAGGGTGAAACGCTTCCGCAGCAAACTCTTCCCCCCTCGGGGAGGATCTCGGGGGACACAGCTAGCCGGAGGGGCGGGGGAGGGGGCGGGCTGCAAGCTCGATTCTCAACTGTCAGCAAAGGCAGCATTGATCTGCTGAGCGTCAGTAGGGGAGGGCGGGAGGGAGGGCTGTGGGCCGGGAGGGCGTGCAGGATCTGAGATCCCCAAGCTAGGCTTGGCAGCCAGCCGTACCCCCAACCCCTAGTGACCCTTTCCCCTCCTGCCCGGCTGGGGTGCATTCTGAGGTCTGACCTGGATCTCTCCCACTGCTGCTGGTGCTGCGAGTGCTCGGGGCCTGGCGCTCCTGCGTAGGTCATGGTCGGACCTACTGACGACTGGAGGTTTCTAGATCTCAGGGCCCCACTATGGATGCAGTGCCAGAGCTGGATGGAGCCATCCTCTCCCTATAAGCTGAAGCCCGTATATCCCCCTTCCCATATATGGCGTTGCCTCTCCTGACTGTAACTGGCAGTGCTCCATCAGGGGCCCGGGGGGGGACTCAAGTCTGGGATTCAAACTGCACAATGGAAAGTGGTCGTCGCTGGGAGTCTTTTGAGGTTTTGATCTTGGATGAAATGGAACTTGAATTCAGGTTGTCCCTATCAGCACTCGGAATATCTAAAACTGGGTCTGTTCTGGGAAATCTGATCCTCCAGTTCAGCACCACCTATGAACCCATGCCTCTCTTCTTCGCATGTGGGGGACGGCTGAGCTTCCTTTTCCTCCTTGAGTAGACTGCTCTCTTCAGAGAGAGGGTCTCATTAGCTTTTCCAACTCATGCTGTCGATTGCCCATCGATGGCTGCGGAGAGGTAAGAGGCTGTAGTTCCTGCTGGAGGAGTGGAAGTTGGGTTTCAGAAGCACTTCCAGGGTCCCAGAGGCCATCTCTGCAGGTAGGCACCTCAGGGAGGGTCATATGCACTGAGAGTGAGGGGGGCCAGTTTTTCCCGAGGTGTGTGTGTGGGGGGGGTGGTAATAGGAGGGCCTGGCAAAGTTGAGCTGGTGTGGTGTGTGGGGCGTGTGTGTGTAGGAGGCAGAAGAGAGAGTCCAGAGAGGACAGGTGGCCACTCTGAGAGTCACTTGGTGGCCTTCCTGTGCCCATCCGGATTCCCAGGACATGACAGAGAATGGACTTTCCCCACGGCAGCCTTTAGTGACTAAGACACTTTTCTGAGCAGACAGCTGTCTCTCGATCCCTGACGGAGGGAGATGGGGTAACGAATGCTGTGGTCTCCCACACCCCATCCTCTGGCTCCCCCATCTATCTCCTTCACTCCATCCTCAGCAACTTTCTCACCACCGCCCCAGCTCCTTGGCAACCCTGCCCCTCTTCTCAGCTCTGTTTACTCATCCCCTGCCCCATGTTTCTCCCTGGCTCTGAGTTTCCATGGCTGTATAAGAACAGGCCAACTCGCCCATCTGCTGTAATCCATCACTGTCCCCATCATCCATCAATGGAGCAGATATTGATTGAGAGGAAGGGTGGGGAGGGTGAGTGTTCCCATTTGCTGAGCACTAGCTGTGGGCCAGGTCCTATCCTTTACAAAGAATACAGTCCTGTGCTTTGTGGGAAATGGGCTGAGAGGTAGGGAGACACACCTAAGGATATACAACCAGGCGGTGACCTCAGACAGCCAGTGCCCTGAGTTTCCCCAGCACTTGCATGCTGGGCCCTGAGTGCTGGCAGGGAAGGAATTGTAAGAGTTGATTCTGGGTCTCTAGCACTGGCTCCTGCCAGGGGGTAGGATGCCCAGATCTGAAAGGATCAAGTAGCTGGCACCTTGGTTCTTGAGGCTAGGTTCAAGGCTGGTATTGACTCCTGTCATGACCTCAGGTCATTTCACGGCTCAGATTCCTTGCTGGAGTGGGAGGGTTAGCTTCACTCAGCAGTTTCCAGCCCCTTGTCAGCACCAGGAGTCCTTTTTTAACAGACAGAATCATAAGGTGGTAAAGAGTGACTGGGGTGAGGGGCTCCAGGCTCCGCCCACCTACCTATTTCTCCCGATCTCTGGTTGGTCTCCCCGCACAGCTGGCTATATAGTCCAGGTAGTCTTGAATTTATGGCAATCCACCTGCCCATCACCCGGTGCTGGGATTATCAGTGTGTGCCACCTCACCTGGCTTTCCCCTGGGTTTTCTTATGGTTGCCGGATTGCTGGAGGCCCAAGGACAGAGAAGCTGCAGCTGGCAATGACAGGGAGCCTTCTTTGAGGACAGGAGTGGAGGGGGCTTGAAAGTAGCCTTCGTCATCTTTGCCCGAGCAAGGCCTCTGAGGCTCCTCTTTCAGCATCTCCCAAACACTCTGGGAGCTCACGAGGTTCAGACCCGTCAGGCAGCCTCAGGCTGGGCGAAGACTGGCCCAGCGGAGCATCAGGCTACAGTGTGTGTGAGTAGGTAGGGTCTGGGATGGGGGAGGTGTTCTAGGGCACAGGGGAGGAAGGAGTGTGGCTAGCAGGGCAGAGGCCTTGAACACCAGACTGAAGAGTCCAGAGAGCAGACAAGGGGCCTGAGTTAGGCACAGAGCGGAGGAGGACTCAGGAGGGCTAGACACAATAATTCATGAAGCCACAGGTCAGCTGGGGTTGTACAAGTAAGAGGCATTTATCTTACTGTGCAGGTGAGAAGTGGCAGAGGGTGCTCACAGGATGATAGTGTCACATCATTGCCTTTGGGAGCCACTGGGGGATGTGGAAGCCTTCTCTCTTTTCCCTATACAGCCAAGCATGGACAGAAGGATTAAGCCACCCAGGGGTCAGAAGAACTAGCTAGGGAGCCAATTCCCCTGGACCTGAGTGTGTCACTTGCCTGCTCCTTCCCTGGACCAAGCTTGTCTGGCCAGACAGTTAAGAGCCACAGAAGTGGAGAGGGAGGAGTATCTCTGAGCTCAGCAAAAGTAAATGCCCACTGATCTTAAGGCCTGGGGTGGTGGGGTTACCTGCAGAAGACAAGGAAGGGGTAGGGGGTGTGGAAACAAAGTCAAATTCATTCCTAATGTGCACGACTCCTCTACCCTTGGGGCTCTTCCTCCTTCCCTAGGTGGGGGAGGGCTGGCCATGCAGATGAGTGTGGTCCTGGGGTCTCCTGGTAGGTTCCTGGTCTCAGCAAGAGTCACTAAAACAGTAGAACTGTTGGAGTACAGAGGAAGGGCTGTGTTGAGTCACCAAGTGTCTTCTGGAGGCTCAGATCCGTCATCCCAGCTGCTCAGGAGGCTGATGCAGAGAGATCACAAGCACTGGAGTTCAAGGCAAGTATCTTAGGGTTTCTGTTGCTGTGAAGAGACAACATGACCACAGCAACCCTTTAAAAAAAAATAATAAAGATTTATTTATTTATTTATTTATGTATACAGTGTTCTGCCTGTACACCAGGAGAGGGCACCAGATCTCATTACAGATGGTTGTGAGCTACCATGTAGTTGCTGGGAATTGAACTCAGGACCTCTGGAAGAGCAGCCAGTGCTCTTAAACTCTGAGCCATCTCTCCTGCCCCATGGCAACTCCCGTAAAGGAAAACATTTAATGGGGTGATTTACAGTTTTAGAGGTTCAGTCCATTATCATCATGGTGGGACATGGTGGTATGCAGGCAGACATGGTACTGGAGAAGGAGCTGAGAATTTTACATCTTGATATGCAGGCAACAGGAAGTGGTCTGAGACACTGGGTATGGCTTGAGCATATATGAGATCTAAAGCTGGATTCCACGTGACACACTTTCTCCAACAAGGCCATAACTACTCTAACAAAGCTATATCTCCTAATAGTGCCACTCCCTTTGGGGGGCATTTTCTTTTAAACCACTACATTCCACTCCTTGGCACCCAAACACTTATATCATAATGCAAAAATGCATTCAGTTCAGGCTGGAGAGATGGCTCAGTGGTTAAGAGCACTGACTGCTCTTCCAGAGGTCCTGAGTTCAATTCCCAGCAACCACATGGTGGCTCTCAACCACCTGCAATTAGATCTGGTGCCCTCTTCTGGCCTGCAAAGACACATGCAGGCAGAACACTGTATACATAATAAATAAAGTAAATCTTTAAAAAAAAATGCATTCAGTTCAACTTCAAAAGTCCCTATAGTCTATAACAGCCTCAAACTTATTTAAAAGTCTAAAGTTCAAAGTCTCTTCTGAGATTCATATAATCTCTTTTTTTTGTTTTGTTTTGGTTTTGGTTTTTTTGTTTGTTTGTTTTGTTTTGTTTTGTTTATTTTTTGAGACAGGGTTTCTCCATGTAGTTTTGGTGCCCGTCCTGGATCTCGCTCTGTAGACCGGGCTGGCCTCAAACTCACAGAGATCTGCCTGGCTCTGCTTCCTGATTAAAAGGAATTAAAGGCGTGCGCCACCACTGCCCGGCTTCATGCAATTTCTTAATTGTAATCCCCTGTAAAATCAAAATCAAAAAGCAGATCACATCGTTCCAACATATAATGGCACGAAATATACATTACCATTCCAAAACATAGGGAAGGGAGCATAGTGAGGAAATGCAGGACCAAAGCAAGACTGAAAACCAGCTGGGCAAACTCCAAACTCTGCATCTCCATGTATAGTGTCAAAACGCTCTTCAGATCTCCAACTCCTTTCAGTTTTGTTGACTGCAACACACTTCTTTCTCTTGGTCTGGTTCCACTCTGTTAGTAGCTCTCCTCGGCTGGTATCTCACAGCTCTGGCATCTCTACCATTTTGGGGTGTCCAAGGCAATCCAGGTTTCACAGAATGGATTATTTGGGCCTCCATTCAGGGACACCCCTGACACATGCCTGGCCTCAGTGGCTTTCCTTAGTCTCAGAGGAAGGTTCCATAATGCCTTTGTTCTATCCTTGACTCTACAGCCATAACCACATGGCCAAAGCTGCCAAGTTCTGCTGCTTGCTGGGGCTGGAACATGACCCCCTCATTCAATTACATCTTCACTAGCTTCCTGTTTTCAATGGTTTCCTTCACTGCCTAAGCTTGGCTGTTCTGGAACTTGCCCTGTAGACCAGGGTGGCCTCAAACTTAGATATCAGCCAGCCTCTGCCTCTGGAGTGTTGAAATAAAGATGTGCACCACCACACCTGGCTCTAAGCTTTTCTTTAATTCCTTTCACAAGCTGGAAATTTAGCTGGGTACAATCTTGCCCTGAGGTCCTGACTCCCTTTATTCCATTTCTTAATCTGTTTATCTCCTTGAACACAGGACTTAGTTCCATTCCACTTCCTGGTGCTCCTTTTCTCCTTAACTATTACATTTTGTAATTTACCCTGCTCAGCTTGCTCCTTTTTATTATACATCATCATTAGAATTACCACTAATAACCACATGACAGAGTCAATAGTAGGCTGTTTGGAGATCTTTCTCTGCCAACAGAATTAATCCAAAACTCTTCACTTTAGCCTTAGGCAGACTCTTCAAAGACAAGGGCAAAATTGTCTTTCTTCACCAAAATATCACATTCTTCACCAAAATATCACAAGAATGATCTCTAGGCAACATTCTTCTCCTCTGAAACTTCTTGAGCCAGGTACCCACAGTTCAAATCACACTCAGCACCACTGTCTTCCATGTTTCTACTAGGATGACTGGTTAAGCAGCACTTAAAGCCTTCAACTGCTTTTCTAATCCACAGTCCCAAGGTCCATATTCCTTCAAACAAAAACATGGTCTAGCCTATCACTGTAATACCCCTGTCTCTGGTACCAACTTCTGTCTTACTTAGGGTTTCTATTGCTGTGAAAATATACCATGACCATGGCAACTCTTATAAAGGAAAACATTTAACAGGGTGATTTACAGTTTTAGAGGTTCAGTTCGTTATCACCATGGTGGAACATGGTGGCGTGCAGGCAAGGCATGGTGCTGGAGAAGGAGCTGAGATTTTTACATATTGACATGCAGGCAACAGGAAGTGATCTGAGACACTGGGTATGGCTTGAGCATATATGGGACTTCAAAGCCTATCCCCACAGTGACACACTTCCTCCAACAAAGCCATACCTACTTCAACAATGCCACACCTCCTAATAGTGCCACTCGCTTTGGAGGCTATTCTCTTTCAAACCACTACAGCAAGCTTGGGCAACTTTGTGAGACCTTGTCTCCAAATAAAGTGCAAAACAGGACTGAGGATGTATTCAGTGGAAGAGTGCTTGCTAGCATGTACAAGGACCTAAGTTCAATCTCCAGTACAAACAAACAAACAAACAAATAAAACAAGCAAGCAAGCAAGCAGGCTAGCTAGCTAGCTCTCCTGACAAAATAAACTTATATTAGGAGGCAGATTTTGAGAGTAGGCAGGACTGAAGACCTTGAGTGGCAGGGGAAGGGATTCAGAAGGGAGATGCTTAGTACTTGGTAAGGGAGGTGGGAGTTCAGGGAGTCTTACAAGAAGCACGAGGCTCAGTGGCAATGCTGAGAGGCACAGAGAACAGTACTTCCAGGTCAGGCTTGCTCTTAAACTATCTCAGGCTTCTGGAGCCTTCCTGTCTCTGGCCTCAAACCTCATCAGATATCAG
The DNA here is from genome assembly GCF_007827085.1 of Peromyscus californicus insignis. Taxonomy (NCBI): domain Eukaryota; kingdom Metazoa; phylum Chordata; class Mammalia; order Rodentia; family Cricetidae; genus Peromyscus; species Peromyscus californicus. Next base: position 32,724,027 of record NW_026294573.1, on the reverse strand, counting down.
TAGAAGCCTTTTCTTGAAATACTAGATATGGGAGACAAATGCTGAATTTTTATTTTTGTTTGTTTATTTATTATTTATTTTAGACAGGGCCTTGCTATGTATCCATGGCTGGTCTGAAATTCACCATAAATTGGGCTAGCCTCTAAATTGCTACAATTCTCCTGCCTCTGCCTCCTAAGGGCTGGGATTACAGTTAGGAGCCACTACATCCGGCTTTGGATTATCAATTTAGGGGGGTATTAAAAGACATTTTAAATATACATTTTCAGCACAAAGGTTAAGAGAAAGACGGTTGGGAAGAAAGACACAACCTAGAGCATGGGCTTCTCAGAGATAGAGTCCTGGGGTATTTCTTTTTAACAATAGTTATCCAAGCATTAAAGCAAAATTGAGAACTCCTTAAAAGCAAAGGTAAGAGAACATCCCCTTCCTATGAACAAGAGTGGAAGCTGTACCTTAGAGGATTCTTTGTTCTAAGGAGGACGGCCGTATAGCTGGCCCACATGAGCAGAATGAGGGGCTACAGTAGACTCCTCGCCTAGGCTAGATCTGGGGTAGTGCTAATCCATCTCTTCCTGTCAGCCACAGCTTTAGGTAGAAAGAGCCCCATGTGAATGGGACACCTCAGCTGGTCCATATGCATTGGAGACTCAGATCCATGGTATGCAAATACTCTAAGCCAAGACACTTGAGGTAGGTGCTACTCCTATATGGCTTGGGCACATCAATTCAAGAAATCACTTCTCAGGATGATGGCTACACTCTGGCACAGTCAGGAAAATGTGCTGAAAGTAACCCAGAGAACAAATTTCATAACAAATGAGTAGTACAATAACTTGAGAAACATTTCCCCCCATGGGAGAATTCATACCTAAAGACCTAGAGAAAATAAAAGTCTAAAAAGCTTGATACAGTTAAAATCTTCAAGAAGATAAAGGAAGAATCAGCATCTATGAACAAAACCTGAAGGACACCAAGCAGACATATACAGCAGAAATGAACACAGCTATCTAGAATTTTTAAGAAACAGAAGTTATTGACAATGAAAAATAACCAACTCAATAGGCAAACTAGTAAATAGAGCTGAAGAGAGAATCACTGGTTTAGAAGCTAGAATTGGGGAAATCCTTCAGAATGAAGTGTAGAATAAGGGAAATAAACATGTGAAAGGAGAAGCATCACAGAATGAATGGGAATCTCAAGTGTGCCTATCATTACTCAGCAGATACTGAGGAGCAACCAAGCTCTTTCCAGAACGGAAACATGAATTTCTAGTTAGAAAGTCTACAGACTGCCTAGTAAGACATTACAAAAAAACTACATCTAGACACCTTTTAGTCAAAAGTGTAGAATATCAAGAATAAAGAGGAAATTCTAAAAGCCACCAGAGAGAAAAGATCGCTTATCTACAAAGGTCCAATAATTGAATTGACAGTAAACTTCTCATCAGCAACAACAGATGCCAAAAGACAAAAGAGCATCTTTCAGAGTGCTGAGGGCAAAGAACTGGGAACCTTCGTTTCCATCTATTGCCAAACTGTCTTTGAAATCAAAGGGCAAAATAAAGACATTTGGACATGTACATTGTCTTAGAAAGCTTCTGTCCCACAAACTTCCTCTGGAAAAAAAAGGTGCAGGGCCCAGGGGGAGGGGCTAGGAGATCACACAGGTACCAAGAGGCTCAGTGGAGGCCAGGTCTCCAAGGAGGGGCAGGAGGCTTTGACATGCAGGGCAGAGCTGTTTTGGATCTTGCCTCAGCACTGGCCAGACAGAGGAACCCAGGCCAGCCTGCCCAGCTAAGATTTTCCCCTCTTGAATGCCAGCCCTGCGGTCTTCTCGTCCCCTCTTTCTGGGCTGTGGTAATGGCATGATACCCAAGCTAGGGGTGATATCACTGGTCTGGCTCTGGGGCCTTGAAGAGGCCATGCCCAAGCTACTCATATGACTGGGTACTTGACCACTGAAGGGTCTTCTCTAGACAGCTTAGATGTCACCTCAGAAAGCCCTACAGGCAGGTAGTGCTGTGGAAAGGGACAAGACCAGTGGAGGACAGGTCACAAGACTGACAGCCAGCTGGTGCCCTTGAGCAATTTCTTAACTTCTTTGTGCCTCAGTTTCTTCCTTATAAAATGGGGGAGATTGCTCACCCCCATGATGATGATGATGAAATGTGAATCAATGTAATACCAAACTTTTCTTTCTTCCTTCCTTCCTTCCTTCCTTCCTTCCTTCCTTCCTTCCTTCCTTCCTTCCTTCATTTATTTATTTTGGACTCAGGGTCTCATATAGCCTAGACTGACTTCAAACTTGCTATGTGGCCAAGAATAACCTTGAACTTTTTGTTTTTTTTTTGTTTTTTTTCAAGGTAGGGTTTCTCTTCCTACAGTCCTGACTGTCCTGGAACTCGCTTTGTAGACCAGGCTGGCCTAGAACTCAGAGATCTTCCTGCCTCTGACTCCCAAGTAATTGGATCAAAGACATGTGCCACCACCGCCTGGCAACCTTGAACTTCTGGTGATACCCATCTTTACCTTCCAGCTGCTGAAATTACAGGTGTGCACTATTTATGGCCAGTTTACGTTGAGCTGGGGATCAAACGCAAGGCTTTAAACATGTTAAGGCAAGCCCTCTCTCCCCTAGCCTACCTCTATTTTCCTATACAATAGCATCTTAGAAGGTCATTCTCAGAAGACTCAGCCCAGCAGACAGACCATCAATGCTCAGTTAAAAAAAAAACAAAAACAAACAACAACAACAACAAACCCCTAACAGAATGCCATGGTGAGCAGCTGAGAGGGTGGATGTGTGCAGGGGTGCTCCAGTCCGCAACAGCAGGGACCTCGCCTGGCTTGTTTTCAGCTGGACTCAGAATGTCCCAAACAATATCTGACATAGGCACAGGGTGCCAAAGAAATCTCTGCTGAACAGCTGTGTATGTGAGCTCTAATAATAGTTTGTAGACGTTGATACAGGAGCATCGAAAGAGTCCTCGCTGACTCTGCCCAAGGAATTAGAAGTTTTTCAGTGAGAGCCATTTCAATTGGGCTTTGATGGATGTATAAGAGATCAATACACGGAAAGGGCTTTCCAGGCACCGGGGCCAGCACATTCTGAAAATATGGCTTCAAGTTCAGGAAACTACGGTTAAGACAAGAACACTCACTGCAGTGGCAGTCAGGGCAAGAGGGTGCAGAGACGAAGGAGTTATGGAGTACCTTGTATGGAGTTTTGTCGGAAAGTCTTTATTTAAACCCAACTACTTACGTTCATACAATACTCCAAAGAGAGTAGTTTCCAGTCCTACTGTTATCCAGAGGCCCCTCTCTTCAAGGGGTTGGTTGGTGTCTTAGCAGAAAAGGGATAGTCACACCCTCTTTAGTTCCTGGAACTATTTCAAACCCAGAAGAGGATGGGACTAGGTGACTGGACTCGGTAAGGGTGGTATGCTGCCCCCTCGTGGCCTTGGCCAACCAGGGCAGCAAGGCATCATCTAGGTCCCATAATCCCAGGGGTCTTCAATCTCTACCCCCAGAACAGCACCAACAACTTTTTACTACTCCATACACACTCAAGGTTGGCCAGGGATCCTGGGGAGCCAAGTAAAAGCCAATGTGAGCTATTATGTAAAGCTGTCTTCTCACACTTCCTACCTTCAGACAAAGGAGGTGAACAGGGGTCAGGACACCAGGGTTTGGATCTAATCCCACCCCTAATTCAGAATGACTTTGGACAACTCATTGTACTAGGCCTCTCTTGCCGCCTGTCCCTCAGGGACTATGCTCCCTCTCCATGGCTTCTGAAGGGTCACCGTGAAGACCACTGTTACCTTGGGGCTATGAACACTAGGAAATACTCAGAGTGCTCCGGATGGATGTAAGGGGATCATGCTGGGGATTAGATAGGGGCTCTCTGGGGCGGCACCAAAGGGTTTGTTTACATCTGAACAGGCCTGCTGGCAGGGCCATTTAAAGGGAACGTGCTAGCTAGCTGCTTGCCAATCACACCAATTGAATACTTACAGAACAAGGATGAAGTCTGAGTAAAAGCAGGCTGTAATGGCCAGCACTTGGACATTGAAGAATGAGTGGAGGAGTGAGGTGGGACAGAGGGCACCAGGAAACAGGATACAGCTCCTTTACTGTGAGCAGGCCTCTCTACCTGTTCATTAGATGGGATGTCCCACTCGGGGCAGGTGGAAAGGCCAGATGCTCCCTTTATAGAGACACAGCTAGATGAGGACAGCTGAATTGGGGTGGAGTTGATATGAGAGTTATTTTTCCTAAACCTACTTACTGACATTAATGGTGAAATCACTTTATCTTCTCTGGTAAGGAGCCTCTATCCAACACCTTAAAACTAGGAAAATGGTTTTGCAAAACTGTTCCTTTTCTTGCTTATATAGTGTGAATGACTCCCATACTTGGTCCTAGTTTTTGGTTTGGTGGCCAGGAAGCTCAGCATCAAATCATTTCAAAATTATATAGGTCTTGATAGCTAGCACAATTTGTGTTTCTATTTTTTGGATCCCAATCTCCTATTGAATTGTTTTTTCCTAATCTTAGTTTGTTTTATGGACTCAGGCGAGTACATGTAAGTGAATGAAAATTAAATTGACACATTAGCACATCACTAACAGTCTTGCCTATCCAGGGAGTGAGGGACAGTTTGATCAGATCTGAACATTCCAGCCCCGGAATCTGGAATGTAGGAGGTGTAAACCCTAAGTCCTTCCCAATTTTCCTATGCCAATGCCTACCCTACCATGCAGGTTTGCAGTGAGCTGTCTGTAGCCATGGAATCCTAAGAATACCAGGCCTCAGCTGGAAAGGTCTAGAATCGGTCTCTTCCCTGCACCTTTCCCTCGAGCCCAAAGCCCAGGGAATTGCCCACAGGTTTATGGCAAAATGATCTCTTCTTCTCCTGGCATTCCGCTCACTACCTTCCCCATGACAGCAGGCCCAACTCTGGCTGTAAAAAGACAAAGACATCAGAAAGAGGGCTCACTGCTGGCCCTTCCTGTTTCCCCCGTTCAGTGGAAAGACCTCCAGTAATTAGAACTACAGCAGGCAATGGCAAGAGCCACTGTGTGCCACGGAAGACTGCTGAGATTTCCTGGGGTCTTTGCTTGCTGGAGGAGCCAGTGTTCTTCAGGAGAGATGTCCCCACAATGTCATGCGGTGGTCCATTTGGGTAAGGCGAGGCTTTTCTGAGCAGGTGATGTGTTCTGATGAGGGTGATTTGTAAGCCAGTTTAAACTCATCAAGTTCCTCTGACCCACTCCTTACAAGTGGTCCACCTTTCCTGACAGCCAACCCAAAAACAAATCAACCTTTCCAAGCCTCCCCAAGTGAGGGGCCCCATGACTGTCCCCAGACACAGACACAGACTCTCGAGTACCTAAAAGGAGATTTATTGCATCTCATGCAGTTTGAAGTCCATGCAGCAAAGGAGATGAACACAATCATAACGTATTCAAACAATAAAACTGGGCAGAGCAGAGCACGAGGCCCTAGTCTCCTTGGGTCTTGGAGAGAAGGGCTGTGGAGGAAACCAGCTCTCTGTGGGGAATGAGTTCATGGCCCACAGACAAGGAATGTTTCCACGGCTTCTAGATGCAGAGGGATCTGGAGAAGGGCAGAGAGGACGCTGGGGGAAAGGGTCTGTTCTGAGGGCAGAACTGGCAGAGTGGAAACCCTGGGCACCCTTAGGAAGGGAGCATGGGCTGCCCCTTAGCAGTGGCAGTGAGTGCCCAAGCCAGGAAACAGAGAATTATTTCCTCAACCACTTGCTTCAAGAAAATGCCATAAATATGTTATTTAATATTCTTGTTTTATAGCATTGGACACACAGCTCAATATACTGAAATATTGATTCCTTGGAGACAAAAGTGGAAAAAAGAAAATAAAAAATATTGCATCTTTCTGTTGTAGAATCTCAGTCCCAGATGTGGAAAGTAGTGCACCAGTATCTTAGCCTGAAGGAGGCATTCAAGTCCCGGGTCCTCTAGTGAGGGAGGGTATGTCCCCATCACCTGGGGCTCGATGGCAAATATTGTGTTGGGTGTCCTTGGCCTTGCCTGCTCAGGCCCTCAGTCTCCAGTCACCTGGGGGGTCTGCCCATCGGAGGGCTGGTTGGTTGACTGAATGAACATGGGCTGGGCGAGGTCTTGGCCTGCAGGCATGGTGACTTGCTGGATCTGGTACAGCTGCTGCAAAGGGTAGAAAGAAGAGGGAGGTCACTCCTGGGATAGGGGCAGCAGGCAGTTCTCGATAGTCTTCCAACTGCGTGGGGTCCCAGACCCCTTAACGTCTAGAGGGAAGGGGACAGAGTGCAGTCTTCATGGGGGAGGGAGCCAAGCAGCAGATACAGGAGGCTCCAGGTGCCATGTGAGGTAGTTTAGTGGACGGGAGCTTCACTTGCTGTACCTTTCACTTCTCTGTGCTCTCCAGTTAGCTCAGACCCAAACCTGCTGCAGCCTTTTCTGTTCTGACAAATACAGCACTTGGCCACAGCACTAGCATCTTGCAAACCAGGATCCTCCCTCTTCCTTTCCTCCAAGGGCTCTGTGAAGATGTGGCCTGGTATTAAACATGTACTACAACCAAGCCCATCAGAGAGAAGACAAGTTAGGGCTGTCCAGCCTCCTGGTTTCTATCAGTCCCTAAAGAGACCACCCATAGGAGGAGCCCTGGCCCAAGAGCCTGGCAGAGGGCTGGAGGCTGACCCTTCTCCCTTTGAGCAGCAGAGAACAGAAGTTAGAACATGTCGCCTAGCTTCATCCTCAGTGGACCCTGGGACCACGCTGTGAGGGAAAAGCAGGTGAACAGAGAAGGCCCCTCTTTCTTAGGGACAAGAATGCTCAAGAGGTCACATGTTCCCTTATTTGAACTAATCTACGTCTAAGCATCCTGGCTTAGGAAGAAACAGAAAACCTGCATTCTAGTGCTGGGTCTGTACCAACAACTGAGTGAGCCTGGAAGAGGCACACCCACCTCCAGGGCTCAGTTCATTCACCTGAAGGATGGCAATTTGGGCTATATAACACTTACCATTTTTTGTTTTTTGTTTTTGGCTCGCACAGCCTGAAGACCTAAAGGACTAACTACTACTTGTATTAACAATGTTTTGTCCACTATTAGGGAGTGAGACAACAGCCCTACCCATCCAAACCCACATACCATCTGCATCCCTAGACGCCAACTCAGGCTGGCTCCCTACCTGTCCATCTGTGAACTGGCTGAACTGCTGCTGTCCTTGTTGGACTTCTGTCTGTGTGATCTGTGGAAAGTAAGGACAGAGAAGGCACGTTAGCTGCAGGGTCTATCAGCCCACCACACGAAGACTGAATGACACAAGGTCTACAAAGTGTTCAGAATGAGGCCTGTCACTGAGCAGCTGCTTGGCAAAGGCTTGCAAGCAAGAGTCTCTTTGCACTGAGGGCTAGCAAAAGTCTGGTCTCACACAGGCACATCACAACCACCCTCTCCTCTCAAGGTCTGAGGCTCAGAATAAGAACACACATCTCCTCAGCTTTAACAATAGTTATGGCTTTAAATAGAAGCCTTAGAGTTTGTTTTTCAGCCAATGAAGGCAGACTGCAGAATGAAAGGCAAAGCAGTGAGTGGTCCCTGTTGTCCTTGGAAGGTGGGCTCCAAACTCAGCTCCCAGGTTATCTGACGGCAACAGGAACACCCTGGTGAGCAGCAGCCTTGGCCCTGCCGTCTCACAGTGGCAAGTCATGAAGCATCTTCCCCACACTCAGTGTACAGCCCTCTGGGCCAAGAGGGAGAGGTGTGTGCAGCAAGAAAAAATTTGCCCTCACACTTCACATCTTACACAAGGACTTTATACTGACAAGCAGAGTTGCAGCATATGACAACTGCTGGGAATTGCTGGGAAAGCTGAAAAGACTGCAGTGTGCATCTGTGTCTGTGGATATGCAACTTGTGGCAGCCTCTGTACAGCTTTCAGAATCAGCAGAGCCAGTCTCTCAGGTAAAGCTTGCCCTCTCACGGGTCCTCACAACAGCCCCAAACAGCTCCTGCTAACCTACCAAGGAGGTAGGTATGAAGCTTTCTTATTATTACTCTTATTCTAGGTTTGTCTCCTTCTGTAAGTCTATAAGCTGCTTGAGGATAGGAGCTATGATTAATCTGTACACTCCCCTAGTACAAAGTCGGTCTTGTAGAAATGCCTTCAGGATAAACAAAGAAACCTGAGACATACAAACAATTCTCACAGATTAAAGTCGATTGTGCCTGTGGCCAGCAAGACTGCTATTCACAGCAGCTGAAAAGTTTAATTTACCTTTAAATCACATGCATTTTATCCAGTATTCACCCAACAAACATTTATTGAGCACCTACTAGGTACCAAGCTGTAAATTTTACATCATGGAGACTGTAAGTGCCCTCAAAGAATCCACTTTGTGAATCTCCCCTTCTCTCCACTTTCTGAACTCTACTGCCCAAATTGGCATCTGAGGAATCACAAACCCTTCTCACTTCCTTCTGTTTCCATGCCACAAAAAGGCTTCTTGGATCTCAAGAAAATTACCAGAAATCTTCCATGCTTTTAAACAAAATGTAAAAAGGGAGATGGGCTCACGGTCGTAACTAGTCTTGAGAAGTGTCATTGATATCCAAGAAACTTATGGGAAGCCCAGGTCCGTAGGCAAGTGGGTCGCAGGGATGGAAAGGGTCCTTTAATGATCCCAGAGATGATGTGGAGCTCAGACGTCTTACTCTTGGCTCATCCCTCACATTTCCCAAATGAGATCTTTGGAGACCTGCTCTAACTCAGCTCTGTCACCACTGTCAATAGATACATCACCAGAAATGCAACCGGGCCAGACGGGTCCAGCTCTTAAACGATTGCTGCTTTTTTTGGGCCTGAGGCAAAAGGATCCATTAACAATACATCCCCTTCACCACTGTCCCCCATCATCTGCAAATGATGACCACGGCCCTTAAGCCCCCAAGGCCTGGAGTAGGTAACCCCCTTGGCACCTATGACTCAGAGCCTTCAAGATTGTAAGGCAAGGAGGACACGAGGGGTGATTTCTCTGGCTGAGTCTGTCTATGGAGGTAGAGTAAATTAAGTATGTTTTCCCAAGGGCACAAGAAATACCAGAACACAACTGCCATTGGGGCTTAGGGGGGAACACAGCCTGGCAACTAGGGTTTCTCCAGCCTGATATGTACGGACTCATACCTGGCCTCTTCTGGGTATACTCTGTCTGGGCCTTTGTCCCTCAAGAGCAAGATGGTAAGAAACACATTGTGAATCCAACTGCCCAGTCAATCCCATCAGCCCCTGGCTGCCACACAGATAAACGTTTGGGGTGAATGGTTCTTGCTGAAGGACAAGGTAATGAGAGCTGTGTGCTGAGCACTCTCTTTGCTACAAGAAGTTGGCCAGCTGATTCTTGTCCCTCTCTGGTGTACATACCTGTTGGGCATTGGTGGCAAGTGTCTGGATCTGTCCCTGCACAACTTGGGTGCCTGACACAGGCTGGGCTAAGCGGATATACTGCAGCTGGCCGGCATTCAGCTGCACCTAGGACAGGGCAGAGACAGAGCACAGCGGTCTGAACACAATCTCATATAGGCATACTTCCCATGGCCAGATTTAGGGATTGCCCGTGCCCTGCAAGTCCCTCCAAGAAGCCTACCCTGAAAAAAAGTCCTTTTAAACAGAGGTCAGAACAAGAAAAGCACTCCACCCCTACACAAAAGAGCATGCCCTAATATGACCACACACTCATCTTGCTAGCAGTTGGCTATTTGATCAGAGCTTGTCTAAGGCTTTCCTGAGACTACCCAACACATCAGAATGACTGGGCTTTAAGTGCAGACCTCTCCCACCATCTCCATCCACTGTGAACAGTTCCAGGATTTGCCAGGCGCCCAAAACAGATGGCTGTCAATTCGAGTCATTTAACTCATCTTGGAGGAAAAGCCTGGCCCCAAAATTCAGGACCGATGTGTGTGGGTGTGTGGGTGTGTGGGTGTGGGGAGGGGGGTGTCTGTGGACCATGAAGATCCTTGATGTTCAGCACTAGCTTCTGGCCAAATACTCCCCAGGGGAAGCAGTCAGTAAAACCCTGACAGAAAAGCTACAAAAACTGCCCCTGATGCTCTTCGTTCTTACAATGGAGCCTCACATAACAGGGTAACACCACAGCCTACACTTAACTGTGTCCTGAAAGCCTTAACGCGGGCTCTTAGAATTCCACTGTGCCATGAAGCACTGTCACTTCGAGCTGGGATGAAGGGAGGAATGAGACAGTTATGAGATCTACGGCTCCAGAGAGATAAAGGGAAGCTGAGGCCTGTGGCTCTGCACATGGGACAAGTTAGGGAGCACAAACTAATTTGGTCTGTCTCTATCTAGGGGCCCAGAAAGCACACTCCTGGCTGTTCAACTTGCTTCTGGTGCAAGGAAGAATTTCCTCAGGCAAACAGCATCACACCGCTGTACCGGCACAGGCTTCTTCCTGGCTTTCAAAAGCTACCTCCATCACAGCAACCTTACTTCCATGAGGAAAATGCTGACAGGACAAAACTGTGCCCTACATGCAGGGCTATGTCAAATGCTTCTCTGTGATGTTGGCCTCAAAGGATTTGAACCATCAAGAAAAATGGAAGTTTTGTTTTGTTGTTGTTGTTGTTGTTTTAGACACAGATATCTCAGGCATCCCAGGCTGGCTCTGAAATCACTACATAGCCAAGACTGACCTTGAACTTCTGATCCTCCTGCCTCTACTTCACAAGTTCTGGGATTACAAGCTTACAGTTTAAACAGCGGTAGGATCAAACTGAGAGCTTCATGCATGCTAGGCAAGATGGCACTGTTCCCTAGCCCATAACTCAAGCTCGTGGTGAAAGTTCCAAAGCTATCTGCCTGAAGCAGATAGGGGAGATACAGATGTTAACATCAGGTTCGATGGAAATGCAGCAAGTGTACTGTGACCTGCACCACTTTATTCTAGAGCCAACAGGAGCTGTTGGGAAGTTGTGCCCAAATTCCTTACCAAATCTATACTGCAGCTTCCAGTCGCCATCAAGCCACTTCTGTGGATGAAAGTGGTTGGAAACTTCATCTGCTCAAACTGACAGTGGTCTGTCTAGTCAGGAGTTACCAGAAGGCCAGCCAAGACTCCTAGGGTGAAAAACTAAAGCCTTGTCTCAGGTATAGGTAAGGCTCCTAACAGTCACAAGTATTTAAAATTTCCTAGCAGGAGGCGACACCTGCAGAAACTCCTAGGGCAGCCAAGTGGTTCCAAGCAGCTGCACAGAAGGAAGCAGCTTGGCCTGTTAGGCTTCAGAAAGCTAGAGCTGCCCTGCTCCTCAGTCTCCAACAGCAGGACTGCTGCTCCTCGTGGCTTTGCTGCCCAAGTTCCTCAGCACACAAGCTTCTCCCTTTAGCTTTTGTGAGGGAGGTAGTTTCTGCCTCAAGAGTCACGAAATGTCCACTTCTGAGAGGATGTCTGAGGACAGAGAAGATGAAGCACTAGATTCTGGAACAATCTTCTGGACCAATGGTTTGTTCCACAGAGGGATAAAGTTACTGCTCCAAGACGGGAGCTACAGTTAAATGACCTTGTTTTGGTTCATACAAAAAAAAAAAAAAAAAAAAAAAAAGAGAGAGAACCATTCAAGCAGAGGTCTCAGAACTGGTGGCTGAAATAGTGATGAAAGGTAGAACCCAGGTCCTTGGAACTACTGGTATGTTTGTGTCTGACAGGCAGAAGTGGGGTGGAGAGAGACATACTTACAAAGTCCACTTTCCTACGGTTTTGCCTGGTCTGTTACTTCATAACTTAAGAAAAGTTCCCGCACTGAACAAAGGGTGCTCTTTGGGCTTTGTTTCAGAAGGGAAATAGCAAAGCAGGTCCAAGCGGGTGCCTATCAGCCTACGTTTCATCAAAGACTGCTCCACTCTTTCCCATTTTGGTTGCAAAATGATTGATGTAGAGTCTTTGCAAGTGCTAAGACAGGGGTTTTTTTGTTCGTTTTTGTGGAGTTTTTTTAGTTTTTGGTTTTGTTTTTTAAACAAAGTCGCTCTTCCAAAGGACATGGGTTCAATTCCCAGCACCCACATGACAGCTCACAAGTATCTAACTCTAATTCCAAGGGATTCTATGCCCTGTTCTGGCTTCCACAGGCACCAGGTACACACTGCTTGGACATAGTGCAGACATACATGCAAAGAGAACACCCATATGCATAAATTAAAAAAAGACAGGTTTAAAAAAAAAAAACAAACTAAGAAATGAAATCCCTCTAGGCACGCAAGAAGCAACAGTCTACAGTAAAGGAATGGGTAAGTTAAATGAATGCCAAAAATACACTTTGTGGCAGGCTCCCCGGGAAATAACTCATGAATATGCAACAAGTGTATTTATGGCCTTCCCTACATACCTCCCTTACATTCTTGGCTAATCAAAAGATAGGTCTAGGGGTGGTGAAACAGCACTTGCCGACAAGCCTGATAACCCGAGTTCAATCCCCAGGACCCACCTGGTAGAAGAAGTTGTGGTACCCCAATCCCCTGCCAGCTCTGTCCTGTAGCTCTCAGCTGACAACAGTAGGCACGTGTACGGATGAACGTGCCTTGGAAAATCACATCCCACAAACTTGTCTTGATTCTCACATGAATACAAAGAAACACACCCACCCATGGGCAAACAAATAAATGTAGTAATAATGATAAAAAAGAGAGGCATGAGATACAGCTACCATGATGTCTCTGTGTAGGTGTAGGAGGGGAAGAGAGAAGAGCTACACCAAAGGTGAGCCAGAACCTGGACTGAAGCAGAGGGAAGGGAAACAACGGACAAAGCTGGGTGTCTGGTGGGAACACTGACACCATGAGCTGAGAAGAGTCGGGGACGACAGTGCAGGCTTACCGGGATCTGCTGGATCTCTCCAGTGTTGGTGATGATCTGCTGCATCACCTGCATGGTCTGTCCAGTACCACTCTGGGCCTGTTGTGTTTGTCCCTGAGGCTGGGCCTGCACAATCTGCACCTGCTGACCTTCTCCAACCTGCATTGTCACGGGTGTGGTCTAGAGGGAAGAGTCGAGAGAGAGTTGCTTGGGTTCTGGCTGAGTGCCTGTAGAAGTCAACTGGGAGCACACACTCCATTAATGCCTAGATCTGTCACCCTCTTAACATGCAGCCCAATGGGTCAACAACACAGCTAAAGTTAAGTCTTAATTAGGAACGAGAAAGACAAAACAAGTTTTAGGCTCACAATGCAGAATATCTGCCTGAGTCTAAGCTTAAATGCCTGAGCTTCAAATGCTGCAACTCCATAGTCTTTCTGTGATGGCAAGGCACATACAATATAAGGGGGAAAAAATCAAAGCAATCATAACAGCTCACATGAACGACCCATGTCAAATTTGGAGCAGGTGAATTTTGAGGGCACAGTGAAACATAAAGTAGAGCCTACACAAACATATATTTAGGGTCCTATACTATGTCATAAGCATGGAAGACCCTAAAAGAACAAGCACACAGGCTTGCCACTAAGGCTGGGGCTAGTGCATGTAGGCTTTCACTCACTTAAGCAGCACAGAGAATCTTGTCCACCTTCCCACAGGAGAGCATGGGAACAACTCATCAAAGCCTACCCTCATTCAACAGAACTCAGAAAAGCAAGAGCTTCACCAGTCTAGAAATGTTGATCTCAGGGTTAAAACTTCTGCCTTATGTCCATGGCTTGCACTTAGCAGCTTGTCACCATGAAGCAGGCTCTGAATCTCAAGACCTTAGCCCTTAATGGGAGCTGGGAGGAATGAACCCAGTGTATCTGACTTGTCTGGTATGAGAGTGAGGGCAGATAGGTGGAGCAACTAAACCTGCGTTCTCCTCCCACTTCAGACATCACTTCCCCCTTTGAACTAAGAACCTTGTCAACCAGATGACACTGGGAGTCTCAAAGAGTCATGGGCTTCAAAGGATGTTGCTGTTCTGATGCCAACTCTTGATTGCACAAGTGCCCCGAACATTACAACTCAGTAACTAAAACTATGGGGAGGGGGCCTAGGAACTACAGAAGAGATTTAAGAGATTACTAGGTAAGGAAAAATTACTGAAAACTTCAAGAGGAAAGGAGAGACAGAATTCTCAGTACAAGTATCCTTGGTGGGCTAGGACAACACCAAACATCTCTTCTATTTGTCTATCATGGTCCTGATGTTCCACCTGCCTATCCCACACTAAGAGAAGTAAGTTCCCAACTAAAAACAGGAAGCACAGAATTCACTTCACCACAGTTCCTTCCAACTCTGCTATAATGTATATTTTATCTTAGGAAAAATACTTGTATTCGAATTGAAACAGCCTTCATTACTCATTCACTATGGGTCCAGGGAGGTGGAACCCAGTCCCCAGCCCCCAGTCCCCTGAAGCAGCAAGACAGCAAAACAGCTTGAGGAGACCAACCTCACCAACCTCACAAGCTTTCTCGGCTCCAAGCCCAGCAGGTCTTGGTTGGCAAGGAAGATGGATGAAATTTTTGCTGACCACTGCCCCCCCCACATCACAAAACCAACCAAACAAAAAAACAAAAAAGTATGCTGCCAACTCATCACTGTACTCCATCAACCCAATTTTTTTTTTTTTTTTTTTTTTTTTTTGGTTTTTCGAGACAGGGTTTCTCTGTGTAGCTTTGTGCCTTTCCTGGATCTCACTCTGTAGACCAGGCTAGCCTCGAACTCACAAAGATCCGCCTGCCTCTGCCTCCCGAGTGCTGGGATTAAAGGCGTGCGCCACCACCGCCCGGCTAACCCAATTTTTGAGAGGATTTCCAAGGTATTTCTAATTCATTTCAGGAAAATAAGGGCTTGTGCTAGCATGGCAGCTGCCAAATCACCTATGGTGTGCCCTGCTGTAAGCACAGCAGTCCTGGACTTCTTGGGATAATCCACCAATCAGGGCCAGCCCTTGGCAGCCTCTCTAAGTTCACTCAGTAAAGGGACAAGGCCTTTGGCAGGTAAAGCTCTCTCACTGCAAAGGCACAAGCATGAGCCAAAGAAGAAACTCCCTGAGGCTTCAGGGTGCAGTGAATGCCTGAGGTAAGGACTGGGCTATATAATCAGCTTTGAACCTTGCTTGACTAGCACTATCTGACATAGAGAGAGCATTCAATATATTTCTATTTTATGAATAAATAAATGAGCAAGAAAAAAACCCTAAAGTCAAAATTAATATTTAAATCCATCCCACTCCCAATGTTTTTCTTCTAGGCAAACTTAGCTCTTTACCAGAATACATAAGGTTCTCCGGGATGTGTTTCCTGTACCTGCCTAAATATCTCCCATGCTAATTATATTCTCCTACCACTTCCTTTGCTGCTTCTCATTTTTCTGTCTGTCTGCTTGCTCTGCTTGCATGTTCTGAGACAGGATCTCATGCAGCTGAGGCTGGTCTCAAACTCCTGATTCTCCCATCCCCAACTCTGGAGTGCTGGGATTACAGGCATGTGCCACCATGTCTAGCTGTTTTTCATTTGTAAGCCTTCGAGCAGCAATAAATACCATGCTTTCCCAGTGTATTAACACTTCTAGTGATCCCTCTAAGATCCACGTTACTCCGTTCAGGGGCCTCTAACCACCTTCTCTTCCACCGGCTCCTCACATCTTTGTTAGGGACTCTGTTGACAACACTCTGTCTATAATTCTAAAGCTGTCTTAGTCTTATTCATCCCATGTGGTGGTACAACCTTTAAAAATATTTGTATCCCCAACTAAGACTATTGTGAATTCCTTGGAAATCAGGATTGTTTTATTCATGCTTATGTCCCCAGTACCTAGCATAGGACTTTACTCACAGAGGATGCTCACTGTTTGATGAATAAATAAAGAAATGACTGACAGAATTTGGATTCAGAGCTCACAGAACTGAGTCCTCTGCAGCCTTTCATGACTCCCAACGGATGGTACTGCTCTCAACAGTACTATGGGGGAGAGAAAAAAATCCTCTGATTACTATTGTCAGAAGAGCAGATCACCTGATACAAATACAGTAGGACAGAGAACTGCCAGAAAGAAGAGCTTTGCAAGGTGGCAATAACACCACTCTCCCCTTTATGGGTACAAATTCCAGTCCTGGTAGAGACAGAGAGCAGGTGTGGAGTCCACTGAGAAGACCTTTTACAGACATCCCACTAATGTTCAGGGGTGCATTAGAGAATTTTTTTCCTTCTAGAATGTCTGAGCTCATAGGGATCCTGGAGAACATCTTGTCCACTGCATTTTCCTCATCTGACCTATGAGGAAAACAGGGTCCAGAGAGATTAGGGTGACACTTGACTTCTGTGACTCAATCAGGGGAAAGCTCAGGTTTCCAGACATCAAATGCAGCACTCTGTAAGGATGTAATGGCCTCTCTCTGCACAGCATACTTTCCCCACCCAAACCTAAGAGGCACTGTTGTGCTAGGCTGGTACCCTCTGCAGCTCACAGACCTGACCCTGCTGAGGCTGTGCAATGATGATCTGCCCAGGCTGGATGGTAGTCGTGGAACTGGTAGTCTGCTGGCCTTGCTGCTGTCCCTGGACCTGGACAGCAGTGGGCTGCTGAGCCAGCGTGAAGTAGTACTGGACAGGCTCCGCAGGAGTCACAGACTGGCGCACCTCCTCCTGTGGGGTGGAAGGAGACTCAGGTAAGGGGAAAAAAACCCAACTCAGCAACCGCCACAGTGAATTTCCACTCTTCCCCCAAACAGGCTATGTGCAGTTGCCTGCTGAATGCTGAGCTCTCCACATTTGCAGTCAAAGGAAAAGGGGAATCTGAAGAGACCAGTTGTGCTAAATCAAACTAAAAATAACAGCTCTATAGGCTTCACAGAACATACGGCCAATTTTCTGAAGCACCGAGTAATCATCCATTGTGTGATAAGTTGCAAACAGGCAAATAATTACCGTAACCAACAACCACGTACCAAAAGAACTTGTCAGTAGATTCTGTCAAGGCCTGTGATAGGAGAACAGTGCTACCTGCCAGCAACAGGAAGATGATACCAAAATTTACTGTCCCCAAGTCCCATAAAAGGCAGTATCCCCATTCTAGGAGGGACATGTCATGGAAAGGGGAAAAGGCTTTTCCTGGGCTCCAATTCCAGAGCCAGCTTTTCACAGAACACTGAAAGCTCTATGTTTACCATGGCCGTGTCTACCCCAGCATCACATCTGAGTCTACTTGTACTTAGCCACAGAAGTGCAACCCAGGGGGCCTGATGATAGCTCTCCGCTGGGGTGCTGCCTTGGCTGACTAGGGAGGAAGCAGCATTCTGTCCGATCTGGTAGGTGAAGAGATTGTTCTTCAGCTGACGTTTTCCATGGCAGAAGGAGTAAACAACCCTCTCCCAGCCACCTTGAGCTCACAGCTGAGAGTGTAGGATGTTTACACACACTACAACATGGTTACAGCCCAGGGGTTGGTGGGCCCCTGACCACCCACAGAGATCAGCATCTCATTCCGAGGGACCTGTGACACATGGTGTCCCTGTCTAGGACAACAAAAACATTCAACCACATAGGCTGAGTAAAAAATATTAGCTATTTATTCATGTCCTCATTCAGAGCTAAGTCTATCAAGCTTCAAAAGAGATACTTCCACAAGGTACTGAGACCTTCCGCTCAGGACTGCCCAAAGTGTGCTTCCATGGCACTGTCCTCACTGCAAGATTTTGTACCTACATGGCAAACTGACTGCCAGTTCTGCTCAAATCTAAGTCCCATGAGGGCAAATACTGCCTCTCTCTTGCATGCTACTGTTCCTGGTACTCCCATACAGGCCCTGGTAAGTGTTGCCTAAACGATGAGACTTTTCTGAATGCATCCTGACTGTATGCAAATTCTTCTGAACCCAACGCTACACCAATACCTCCAGAGGACAGTGCCTCCATTCTCCTTAGTCTCCCTAAGATCCGGTGACCATGGTGTGGAAAAGTTGTCCTTGCAGTCCTGGGCTGAGTGCTTCTGTATTTGCCTGTGGACACTGTAACTGATTATGGACAGCTGGCCTCTGAAAAACTTGAATCATATCTAACAAGGTTCCCTAATGTCATCCCCAGAGCAGGAAAGGCCTCTGAATGTTCTTGTCATCTAAGAAGTCTTTAAACACAAACTGACCTGGGTTAATGTAGTCCGTGCTTCAAGTCTACACGGCTTTGCTCCTCAACATAATTACGCAGATGCAGAAGAGGCAGGAGCGCCCCTTTTACTTTCATCTAGGTCTCAAATTCAAGAACACCTTAACACTGACAAAGCCAGGTCCATTTCAACTCCAGCTTCTTGTCCATTTTAAGCAAATGTCAGCCAGCAACCATGTCTTGGCAGGGATAACATACCAATACCCTTTAAACCACAAAAGGGAGGTCAAATGCTCTTTCTAAAGCTGTGGAAATAAGTTCAATGTGTATTTTTTTCCCCCATTGAGGTCTCCCTTCATATTTTATAAATAGGAAGACCAGACTTGACAGACCAAGCTCTTGGCCATGAGATATTAAGACCTGAGAACGCAGACCAGCTGATAGCAGTCAGGCAGCTGGGAGGCACTGGTACCTCCTACCTTTGATCTGTGGCTGGCTCTAGGTGTCCATGATTACAGTTATCAAGCACCAAATGTGTTTTTGTTTTTGTAAGACAAACAGCAAATTATTTATATACCTCTGCCAGAACCCAAATTACCACTTTACCAAAAGCTAGCAAGCAGGCAGGTAGCTTCTCCTATGCTTCCTACTGCGTCCTCTCAGGTAATGACAACGAGACAGTTTCTAGGACAATGCTGTCAGGACTAGGCATGACTGTTTTCAAATCCCTGGGATGGAAGGAGGCGCAAGTAAGGTTCTTCTGCTTTATGAAGACTCATTCTGCAAATGGAGGTCAAGCCAGCAAGGGAATGATTATGCTTGATATAAAGAAATGGGTGAAAAGACAATGACATTTCAATGAGCAGGAACTTTCAACTCATAGCTTAGTGGGGGAGAAGTCAGCCCTTAACTTTTACTTGCAAACAGTCTATTCACTTCCACGGAAAAAGAGAGAGAGATTCCAATTCATCTCTGAGAAGTCAGGACCTTAGACTCACAATTCAGTATTTCCCTTTTCCAGGTGTGGAACAGCATCCTGAGCCATAGAATAATCCCTGCATGACTGGGTCAATACAGAAGTGGGGAGGGTCGGGATTTAGCTCAGTGGTAGAGCGCTTGCCTAGCAAGCACAAGGCCCTGGGTTCGGTCCTCAGCTCCAGAAAAGGAAAAAAAAAATACAGAAGGGGGTACTTGCTTAAAATTAGTAGTGGTCTCTCCAATGCTGAGACTGAAAAACAATGCCAGTGCATAAAGAGAATCACTTCACAGGGTCATCACTACACTGATGTGCAGCCAGCTCCAGATTGGGGAAAAAATACATTTGCTTTAGTAGCAGAGTGAACTGCTGCCTCCTTCAGAGGGTGTGTTTTGGAGAGTAGGCACTTTTAAAGGACTTTAGGAGGTGCCAGCCAATTTGGAGCTTGGGAAAACTTCATGTCTACAGAGAATTTAAAACTGCTATCTTAGAATTTCAGGCTAGCTTTCAGCAGTCTCAACCTTTTAAACGCCAGGCAGCAGCTGTCCTGAATAGGATGCCAATCAATAGCTCAAACACCTACAAAGAACTAAAACCAGGCAGCATAAGGAGTGTTCCTGCTAGATACTCTTTAAAGGGAGATAGACCAAGTGTAGTGGTGTGTGCCTTAAATCCTAGCACTCAGGAGGCAGAGGCAGGCAGATCTCTCTGCATTCCAGGACAGCCTGGTCTACACAGTGAGTTTCAGTCTAACCAGAAATTCACAGTGAGATCCTGTATCAAAAACCCAAACCAAACCAATCAACAAAAAAGGGAGTGGGATAAGAGTACTTCAAGTCTAACACTCTGAAGGACAAACACTCTGAGACCCTGAAGGACAAACAACTCTGGAGGAAGATATAGGACAGTGGTTCTCAACCTTTGGGTTGTGACCCCTTGGGGGGGAATGTCAACCTTTTCACAAGGGTCACTTAAGACCACTGGAAAACACAGATATTTACATTATGATTCATAGCATTCGCAAAGTTACAGTTATGAAATAGCAACAAAAACAATTTATGGTTTGGGGTCCCCACAACATGAGAAACTGCATCAAAAGGTCCTGGCATTAGGAAGGTTGAGAAGCACTGCTCTAGAATAACACCATTCCCTTTAGTCAGTCTATTCAGCAAGCAGCCCACAGTGAACAAGGAGTTAGTTAATGCAATAAGAGCAATGCCTGACTGTATTACAGATCTTACCACCTTATTTTTAAAGGGGGCTCGTGGTGGACACATGGGAGCAAAAATCCAACAAAGAAAGCAGGCGTGTGTTATTATTAGCTCCAAAGGAAAAGAAGCAGTTTGAGTTCTGTGACTTCTCAGAGAGAAAGGAAGCACCCCAAGAAGAGGAGTCAAGTCCAGGGCACAAACCTGTAATGTCTCAAAGCCGATGCACGCAGCGGGGACGACTGTGGCAGCCTGCCGCTGTAAACATCCGACTGAAAGCTCTTCTCAACACCTTACAGCTTCCAGTCAAGGATGTTTACAGTAGCAAAGACTGCCCAGAAAAAAAGGAGCTTCGGTGAGGCACACCCTGCTCCCATAAAGGTGACCCAGGGCTTGCCAACCCAAACCCTCATGAAGGGTCAGAATTAATGTCAATTAGGATGCCCACTTCTCCGATACATTTTCTGACTAGTAATTAGTACAGGTCAGCATGGGGAGAATGGTTGTCATTAAATGACTCTAGACAGTGTACTAAATAATTTGTTAAAAACACTTCAAAACTTACGAACAAAAATAAAGCAAGCAGAACACGGTATGGCTTTACTTCTGTGAGGCTCTGCCACTATTTCCCAAATGTTCCACTAAACCTAGTGAGTCATGCAAACTGTGTGCCTGAACCAAGGAGCTCTACAGGACGGGCTCTATTACAATCACGATGAAGAGTTAGACGCACTCAAGTCGGAACAAAATAGTTGGTGTGACCTCTGGAGGTGAGCAGGCAGAAGAGAGGGCAGACACTCGGCTCTTGTGCTTGAGAAGAAAAATGTAAATGGTGGTTCTAACACTTGGTTGGACATTAAAGCATCTGGGGAGCTTTAAATATTATTGATTCCTGGGATCATGGCATCACAGGCTCTGAATCAGTGCATGGAGGTTAGAGCCAGGGCACTAAATAGAGACACAACAGACTAAGAAAACAAAGGCCTCTCACTCCAATCCACTCTTAGAATCTGAAATCTGCCTGGCTGAGAAAGTTTTTATTTTAGATCAAGGAGTCTTGAAATGTTTCATTCCACTGTTTGTGACTAATGTCTTTAACTTTCATTGCAACACCACCCCAGAGGCACTGAGTTAAAAGTACCCATAAATGAGTAGAAGGAGATGTTGAGGATGATCTGGACTAGAGAGGAGAAACAGGAACAGCAAATGCCTTGGGAGGGTGGGAGGAGCCCTGGACAGCAGTGTGCCCAGGTCCGACAGGCAGAAGCTAGGCATGCCCTCCCTGCTCACCTGACGCTTTGGAGGTTTCAGTTCATCTCTTGGAACAATGTCGATGAGAAAGTCGAACTGATCAAATTTTGTAATTGCCATAGCAATATCATTCCGCTGTAACAAAGAAAAACAGAGTTAAAAACTGGTATAGAAAGAATATAGTTCTTTTGGCTTTATTATCTTTCAAGTAAGAGGACATGACTCCTCCCACACACCCACACACCCACACACCCACCCACACCCAGCAGCTGGGATTAAACCTAGGGCTTTGCATATGCTGGGTAGGTATTCTACCACTGAGCTATACGACAGCCCAAGGTGGTGACTTTCAGGCTGCACTAAATATCCCTAGGTGTGTCTAGAGCTAAAATAAGAACAGTCAACCTTGTATCAGACTTGTTGGACAGAAATCAACAAAAGAGATACACACATCCCGTGCTCTAGGACAGGATAGCTGAGCCCTACTCACTACTGTTTCTGCTTGTTCTGGTTTCAAGACCCTCCATAAAATTGTCAAAGTATCATCCTCTGACTAATTCAGGAAACAAAGCCAATAGTTTCAACTGGCATTCCATGGCTGGCAAGGTTAGCCCATCATTTATTCCTATGACCTTTCTCAAGGCCTATGCACTATTTTTTTTCTTTCTTTTACAGGCAGTTATAATCTAGTCACTTGATCTTGTATGTTAGCTATAGTTCTTAGTTTGGAACTCAAAACTGCATTGCTTAATTTAATGCAGACTTTAATTCTGAACTTGAGCCTGAATGCTCAAGCCTGAATTTACTAGGTAGCTGACAAGAATGTCACAGCATGTTCAGGTGGACTTTCTCTTCAAGTCTGACATTCTTCCTTCCTATGAACTAAAAAACAAACACACATTTTTTTTCTTCATGTGTGTACTTTATTGAAAGTTTTAAGGGAAAAGAAAAAAAACACTAACTCAAGAGTGTGATATACTCAAGTATGTAGGAGAAAGTAAACTTTGAAATGTATTTTAAAATAGATCACTTTGACGGTGGTGGTGCACACACCTTTAATCCCAGCACTTGGCAGGCAGAGGCAGGCAAATCTCTGAGTTTGAGGCCAGCCTGGTCTACAGAGCAAATTCCAGGACAGCCAGGGCTACACAGAGAAACCCTGTTTGAAAACCCAAAAACAAAACAAAACAAAATAATAGACTACTTGATGGCTGGATGATGTGAGAGGTTCGATAAATCAGCAAGGGTACATTTTTTTTGTTTTGTTTTTAGCCTACAGCATCCAGTAGTCCTAGATAGTCTCCATCAAAGTATTAACCAGGCTGGACCCTGCTTAGCTTCTGAGATCAGAAGAGAATGGGCATGTTCAGGGTGGTATGGTTGTAGATTAGAGTAAAATTTTAAAGGCAGAATTTGGGAAGACAATATACTGGTACTCACTACAAACTTTATGTTTGAAATTCTTCACAATAAATTAACAAGAAAAAGCAACAAACTCACAAAAATCCTCAGAAACTTCTATATTCCACATCTTAAGCAAAGGATACCCATTAGAACAATTAGTAGGGTAGAAAATTTCTGGTTTTTTCCCCTAGTATCTGTCATGGCCCCAAGCCACTGAAACGCAAACCTCTAAATCTATCCTTCTTGCCAACCACCAGCTTGATAATAAAGCCTCCTAAATGAAGTAGGGCATATCTTAAAGTCTGCCAGAACTCATCTGAGTACAAGAGTGTCACAACCTTGATGATGTCACCTGTTCAAGCTAAGTAAATAGCTCATGTATGGATGGAATGAAGGGGAAAAAAATAAAGACACACACACACACACACACACACACACACACACACACACACACACGCATACTTCACACACACACACACACACACACACACACACACACACACACACACACACACACACACAATTCCGGAATCTTCTGTTAATATAGATATATTTTAAATTGATCTTTTCTGCCTCTCTCATAGCCTAGGTCAGTCTTGAACTTGCTATATAGCCAAGAATGACCTTGTACTCTGGAACCTCCTGTCTCTACCTCCCAAATGCTGACATCACTAGTATGTATCACCCCATCTTACTGTGCCTTTCTTTAAAAAAAAAAAAAAAATTATTTGTTTTGTGTTTCATTTTCTTTCTTTTTTTTTTTTCCAAGATAGGGGTTTGTGGTGTTTTGAAAGAAAATGGGCCTCAAAGGGAGTGGCATATTAGGAGGTGTGGCCTTGTTGGAGGAGTGTGTCATTGTGGGGGCGGGCTTTGAAATCTCTTTTTCTCAAGCTTCCTGAGTATGAGTCGACTTCTGTTGCCTCTTGAGTCAAGATATAAAACTCTCAGCTACAGCACCACATCTGCCTGCATGCCACCATGCTTCCCGACATGATGATAACGGACTGAACCTCTGAAACTGTAAGCAAGCCCCTCAATTAAATGTTTTTCTTTATGCCATCGTCATGGTATCTCTTCATAGCAATAAAAACCCAAACTAAGAGTTACTGTGTATAGTATTGAGATTAAAAGTATATACCACTATACTGTACCTTTCCTTAAAAAACAAATAAACAAACAAACAAAAAACCCAACTGTTTGTTTGATGTTTTGTTTCATTTTGCTTTTCAAGACAGGATTACTCTGTGTAGCCCTGGCTGACCTGCAACCCACTCTGTAGACCAGGAAGGCCTTGAACTCACAGAGATCCATCTGCCTCCATCTCCCAAGTACTGGGATTAAAGGTGTGGGCCACCACTCCTGGTTTACTGTGCCTTTCTTAATATTTTACTGAGATACTATTCATTTTAGTGAAATAAAAAAAATCTAAGCAGTTTGGATTCTGATAAATGTATATACCCAGGAAGTTGACACCAGATAGATCTCCACTTTTAGCAACTCCTGCAGTTGAGGTAACACTAATGGTTATCACTGGATGTGGTACTGCTTTAATATCATACACTAGACATTTTCCTCTAAGTTCTTTAGTTTAATGCAATTTTGAGTTTATTGTGTTATATGGAGCAGTAGTTGTTTTATCCTGAATAGTGACCTATTTCGTGATATATCAGAATTCATTTATGTATGTCTGACGGGCTCCCGAGCTATTCCCAGTTTGGAGCTATTACAAATAAGGTTGTTATATAAGAATGTCTACATTTCTTCTGCATGCAAACCTAGGAGTGGAATGCCATGTTAGGGTGGCCATGTGTTTAATTCTACTCCAAACTGCCAAATAGGTTTTCTAGAGTGATTACACCACTCTATATTCTGACCAGCAGTGACTTTAGATACTCAATTTCTACACCAATACTTAGAACTGTTTCTCTTTGACTTTAAGCTGTTATTCACAAATAACTAGTGATGCTGCACATCAGCTTACTGGCCATCACCTTTAAAGCCCTTTTTATTACTTGTAGAGGGGCCACTGCAAGATTGAGCATGCTATGGTGTGTGTAGAGATCAATGAACAGCTTATGGGAGTTTGTTCTCTTCTTCTACCATGGACTGAACCCAGGCTGTCAAAGTGGTGTGTGTGTGTGTGTGTGAAGCATTTCTCCTGGCTAAGCCATCTTGCCTCCAGCCATCATCTTTTATAAGAGGGCTGTTCAAGTGTTTTCCCTCATTTTACTTTTTAATCTCAACTGACTTAGACAGTAGCTTTTACAAGATCTTCCTAGACTTACAGAATTACTTTAATCAGTATAAAGTTTTTCAATTTCCACATGCACATTATTCTATAGAGATATGTGCACGCACACATACACATTCACACATGTGAGAGAGAGTGAGAGACAGTGTACAGGTACCACACACAATTTTTAAAAATTTAACATTTTTTGAACAGTGGCTGGGCATGTTGGCAGAAGTTTATAGTCCTGGCCTTGGGAGAATCAAGGATTTCAGGCCTAGAGTTGGAGAAGGAGGTCACTCGGGAGGCAGAGGCAGGAGGATCTCTGTGAGTTCCAGGCCAGCCTGGTCTACACAGTGAGATCTAGGACAGGCACCAAAACTACACGAAGAAACAATGTCTCGAAAAACAAAAAAACAAAAAACAAAACAAAAAAACCTTTCAGTGTTTTGTATCTATCACATCTTTTCTTTTATATCTGGAACACCTTTTCTCTAACCTTCCTAATGTTTCAAATCTTTAATACAGTTCCTCATGTTGTGGTGACCCCCAAATATAAAATTATTTTGTTGCTACTTCATCATTATAATTTTGCTATGGTTATGAATCATAATATAAATATCTGGTATGTGACCCCCTAAAGGGGCCATGACCCATGGATTGAGAACTGCTATAGGAAAGTGCCTAGCTAATAGAAAGGGTTTTGGGAATTAATATCACCAAAGGTTCTACATACAATATAAATATTGACTTGCTAAGTTAAAATAAAGAGAGCACAATGACTCTGTGAGTTCAAGGTCAGTCTGGTCTACATAATAAATAATGAGTTCTAGGCTAGCCAGAGTTACTCAGTGAGGCCTCGAATCAAACAAACAAAAAATAATAACAAAACAAAAAGAGCACAAAAGGAAACAATTTCAAGGAAGACAGACAAGGAATAAAAAAAAAATCTAGCAGTTAATGAGACCTTGAATTCTTTCTGGGATTGTCTTTTTCTGATGGCTCTGGGCTTCCAACCAGAAGCACACCTGGAAACAGACAGACACTGGACCACTTGAGCCCTTGCCTCTACACAGGTGCACCAACTAAAGAGAGAGCTCCATCACTGAGCTGTGAAAACCATGTGAGAACTGGAAACTAACATTCTTAGAAAGGAAATATCATCATGTGCCTACAAAGTATACCTGTGCTCCAACAGAGGAAGATCCTAATTACATATCAGCTTGGCAAAGGCCATCAGTCCATAGCACTGGAGAGGACAGGGCAGGGGAAGGCAGGGTTTACCCCAGTTTTCCTGATGTGAGTCAGCATTACCTGAAGAGTACGGCGCTTATTGTCCTCCGTGTGGATCCAGGCTCGAAGAGTCAGCTCCGTGATAAAAATTTGGGCTGCCTTGGCAAAGAGCACAGGGGCTTCTGCACTGATCATCTGGAAGAGATTGTAGGCCCACACTGTCAACCACCAGAAAAAAACATTCAAGCCAGTCAGTCTCTTGTGTCAATACCTACCTTGGGACAAGAGCTTAAAAAAAAAAAAAAAAAGTGATGGCCTCTGGAGGGTCCAGAGTAAAATAAATCCCTGCGTAGGGGTAAGACAGGTAACAGGAAGAAGGGAAGAGGAGAAGGACGCTTACTTATCTAGTGCCTGCCACTGCTAGGTCCCATCCATGATGTTCACTTTTTGCCTTGGTCAGTGTCTCTTGTAATACAGGCCAGACTCCTTAGATGCTGGGTTGTCTTGCCTCTACCTCTCAATGCTAGGATTAGAGGCATATAGGTGCTTTTTTTTAAACCTTCCTAACAGCCTTTCAAAGAAAGTACGGTTAAGAAAAGTAAGTGACATGCCCACAGTTACAGAGCCAGTAGGTGGCAGAGTTTAGATTCTAATTCCAAGAAACTATGTGAGGAAAGCTTGGGTGCCAATGGATCTTGGTAAAATCTCACATTTCTCACTTTTCTGAGCTTTATTTTTCTTAAACTGGAAAAAAAAAAAAAAAAAAAACAAAGATAAACCTCCAGTGTTACTAGGAGAAGTAAGTAGGAGTAGCCTGTGTACCCAGCACAGTGCCTGAAAATACTAAGCTGTCTTAATATGCCTGACTTCCAAGTTCAACCAAAGCTGTAAAGAATACACAGACAGATGCACTATAGAGTTAACAATACATGAGACAAGAACTTGGCTCTACCAATACAGGTGGTCATTTCATTTTTGTGCATACTTCCACAGCTGTAAAATGGGCATGCATGGTGGCATATGCCTAGAATATCCCAGTACTCGAGAGGGGAAAAAGCTGGGCTACATGAGGCAACACCTGTCTCGACAAACAAACGGAATATTTATCCAATTAAATGCCAGAATTATTCAAGGAAGGAAGGTAATAAAAGGGGAACATGAATGCTGTATGAACTGTTACGTTTTCCTTGCAAATTCAAAGACAGCACACATTTTCAGAGAAGAAGAAACCGAGCTATTCTTCCCTGAGAATCATAATCAGAGGTGATCTCCTAGAAATACCAAAAAAAAAAGCCAAGAACTGATCCTCTCACAAGTCTAATTCACTCATGATCTGTTTGTTTTGTTTATTTATTTACTTAGTCTGGTTTTCTGAGACAGGGTTTCTCTGTGTAGCCCTGGCTGTCCTGGAACTTGCTCTATAGACCAAGCTGGCCTGGAACTCAAGAGATCTGCCTGTCTCTGCCTCCCGAGTGCTAGAATTAAAGGAACGGCTGTTTGTTTTTAAGAAGGTCAGGTACATGTGGTGGTTTAAATGAGAACGGCCCCCATAGGCTCATATATTTGAATACTTGGTCCCCAGATGGTGGAATTGGTTGAAAAGGATTAAGAGGCATCTCTTTATTGAAGGTATATCACTGGGGGCAAGCTTTAAGATTTCAAAAGCCCATACCATTCCAGTCCCTCTGCTTTGTGATTGTGTCTTAACATGTGAGCTACCAGCCGCTGCTTGAACCATACCCGCCTGCCTGCTGCATGCTCCCTGACATAATGGTCATGGACTCTAACCTCCTGAAACTACGAGTCCCAATATTCTGTTATAAGTCACCTTAGTCTTGGTGTCTTATCACAACAACAGAAAAGTGACTAAGGCAGTACAGTATCATCAGAAGAACTTTCTTTTTTTTAAAAAAGATTTATTTTATTTATTATGTATACATATATATGTATATGTCTGCATGTATGCCTGCAGGCCAGAAGAGGGCACCAGATCTCATTACAGAAGGTTGTGAACTACCATGTGGTTGCTGGAAATTGAACTCAGGACCTCTGGAAGAACAGCCAGTACTCTTAACCACCGAGCCATCTCTCCAGCCCTAGTAGACCTTTCTCATAGCTCAGAAAAAGACAAAAGATTGCAGCAGGACGCTGAGAGAATAGCAATGCTCTGTTGAATGATACAAATGTTTACACTATGAAGAGAAAAGAATTAGGAACAGCACCTGATCTCAGAAGCAACCACTAAGTATTTGGGAAAAATATCCTCCCATAATATCCCTGATTTTCAAAGAAACATCATATAATAATTAAAACTGTTCAATTTAAGGTCACTTCATTTTAGACCAAATAAAACCATAGGCAACATATCATAATATTTTCATTTCTGTTTAACTTTGAGCTCTAAAGGAATGAGCAATACTCAAAAGTTTTAGCTCTAATATGAACCTTAAAAATAACGTGAATTCACCTTCACATCTTCATCCAGTTTCATAATCTTCTTAATACGAGCCAGTGGGAGTTCCTGCACTCGGAAATCTTTCTGAAATGAGCAATAAAGGCACATGAGTGGTGGATGGCCAGCCAAGTGGCAGAGCACAGGCAGAAGCCACAGACTGGTCTAGAACCCCTCTCAGGAAATACAGCAGGGGAGGAAGGAAAGATAAATTAACAAAATACAAGCTCCAGACAAAATTCTTCACTAAGCCCTTGCAGAGTTCCCAACCCTCACAGTGCCCCAACGAAGGAAAGACAGCAGTAGCAGGTTCTTTGTCTCTGCTCAGTAGAGGTTCATTCATTTCAAGTATCTCCTCTTCCTTTGTTTGTTTGTTTGTTTGTTTGTTTTGGTTGTTGTTGTTGTCATTGTTTTGTTTTTCTCTGTATAACACTCTGGCAGTCCTGGAACTCGCTTTGAACCAGGCTGGCCTCCAAATCACAGAGATCCACCTGCCTCTGCCTCCCAAGTTCTGGGTACCACCACTGCCCAGCTTCCTTCCTTTTTTGTAACCAAGTTTACTAAGCTGCAACATGTGGATTAATGTGAAATCGCTGCCTCCAAGGCTTTTCCCTATCCTGCCAGTGTTCTGTGTTTGTCTGAGACAGGCTCTCATTATTGACTGGTCTCCAACTCACAGAGATCTCCTTGCCTCTGCCTCCAGAGCGCCTGCCCTCCTGCCAGCTCTTTCCTCTGTGAGGACCCTAAGGGTGAGGAGGAATTTAGCAGCTGCCTTCTTGAAATAGGCCAGCTACTTTTTCCTTAACCAACAAAAATGGGATGAGGAAAATAAACTGCACTGGCTGGGATTTAAGAAAGGTGGGTTTTTTTGTTTTGTTTTGCTGGGTAGTAGTGGGGTGCACACCTTTAATCCCAGCTTGGGGGGGGGGGGGGACAGGCGGACGGGACAGGCACAGAGACAGGTGGATCTCTTCATTCGAGGCCAGCCTAGTCTACAGAACAAGTCCCAGGACATCCAGAGCTACACAGAAAAATGCTGTCTCAAAAGACCAAAAGAAAAGAAGGAAAAAAAAAAGCTTTTTTGAGCAGTAGTAGTACTACTCAATTATGTGCAATTTAAGCCCCTCCCCTTTTGCTTTATTTTGAAACTACTACTATTAACCACATGCCCAAGGGTCGATATAATTCTAGAAATAAAAGATAACTTGGAATTTTAGAGCAGTAATGAAGTGCTAATGAGATCAAGTCCATGCTGAAGCTAGGCATTAAATGACTGTTCCATAAGAGCCTAGAGTGTGACTCTCTAAATCCAGGGCGATCACCTGGGTATCCACGTTGTCACATTATAGAAGAAGGAACTATTACTTGAGATTTGATAAAAATTAACAAGCACAGGGAACTTTCTTTTCCAAAAGCAACAGAAAACTTAATGTGCATGTCAAAGAAGGCATTCTAGAAAAAGATCATTAGGCTTCCCAGTTTCTCCCTTATAACTAATATATATAGAGTTAGGAGAAATGATTAGGATTAAAATATCTAAGATACCTAACAGGGCCGGGCACTATAGCGCACAACTTTAACCCCAGCACTAGGGAGGCAGAGGAAGGCAGACCTCTGTGAGTCTGAGGCCAGCCTGGTCTACAGAGTGAGTTCCGGGCCAGCCAGTGATACACAGTGAGACCCTGTCTCAAAACAAACAAAAAAGAACTGGCAGCAGAGAGGAATACCTTCAAGGCAGAAACTCAAAAAAGATACCCAATGTTTCTACACAGATGAACAAGCTTCACTCAGCTCTACAAATTCAAATATCACTTTTTAATCTTTTTGTCTTCCAAATTAGGTAGCATTCTCCTCAAAGCCTCCACTATAACTAGCCTTGGAGTGACAGAGGCCGAGAGGTCCAGTTATTACAATAATACCAGAAGAGAGTAGAGCATATTCTTTCTAACCTTGTTTCTGCTCCTCTTTATTTACTGCATCCCTGCAACCCAACCCAACCTACGTCACCTGTGACTGTGTGAAAGTACAAAGTACCATCCTACCCCGATTTTTGAGGAACTTGTAATTTGTCAAGCACAGTCACATCAAAAACATTATATAGTCTCTTACACTAGAAAGAGGGACACAAGGAAGGGAATAAATAACCAGCTGGCAAACTGGGGCTAGAGGGAAAGAAGAGCCGGGAACTGTCCACAGGAAAGGTGACAGGATTATGTTCAAGTGATACTTGTATTCTCACAGAGTGAATAGGAAGGAAGCACCAAACACCTGCAGTGTCAAAAGTATGACTCGGGACAGTAGGACAGTAGAAGCAAGAGGGAGATGGATTAGGGCCAGACACTTGAAGGCATTTTTTTAAGTCTTTAATCACAGCAATCTATCCCTTGCCTTCTTACTAGTGTGGCACATCATACAAGATGATAACACTGTTCAGAAATGCCAGAGAGAGAGAGAGAGAAGGTGAGGGATGTAACTCCCAAAGTTCTCCCTGGATACACACAGCACATGACCACGGGAGTTCGCTCTCCTGCAAATGAGCTGCCACTTGTCATTTAATGCCATTTCTACAAGATTTTTCCAGGATTACGTAACCAAAGCACAGGGTTAATCTAACACACACACACACACACACACACACACACACACACACACACACATTCCAAAATCAAAAAGCCCTCCTTTGCCCAGTATGTCATCACATGACTGTAATCCCAGTACTCAAGAGGCAAAGGCAGGACTGCTTCAAGTTCTAGGACAACCAGAGCTACATAGCAAGGTACTACACAGAACAAACAAGGAAAACCAAACACAGTAGTGCACATCCCCTACTTGAGAGGTAGAGGTAGGAAGATTAGTACAAGGCCAGACTGGGTTATAGGACTCAAAACAAACAACAATTCCCCCCCCACACACACACACACACACAAAACTTCTTCCAATTTGAATAGAAAAGCAATAAGGGAAATAGCAGAACACAGATACTAGGAAAATAGAGTGCAGGAATACCAGGGTTAAAGAAGGGGATGAAGACGGATGAAGGAGTGATAAGCTATCCAAAACTGAAGGTGTGGTGACAGACACCTTTAGTCCCAGAACTCAAAAGGCAGGCATATCTATGAGTTCAAAGCCATCCTGGTATACAGTGACACACACACCCCAAAGCCTTATGGAAACCCATTGCTATGTAAGCTAACAAAAAAAAAATGTTATTTTTTTTTTTCAAAAAGGAGTATGAATGGAGGTACCCTGCCTGAGTGGACCGTGCTTCTGTCAGAAAGCACGGGTTACTAAATGAAAATTTCAGTGCCAAGTATAAAATACACCCCTATGAGTTACTCGTCAGTGACGCCCCAG
Source organism: Peromyscus californicus insignis (assembly GCF_007827085.1). Classification (NCBI taxonomy): domain Eukaryota; kingdom Metazoa; phylum Chordata; class Mammalia; order Rodentia; family Cricetidae; genus Peromyscus; species Peromyscus californicus. The sequence goes on along the minus strand of NW_026294573.1, from coordinate 32,691,812 downwards.
AGGACCCCCCACACACACACACACACACACGAGACAACATACGCTATTGCCATTGCTCTTTGATGCCCACCACAGCTAGACAGTGAGATCCTATTGCTGAAGACACAACACATTTTGGTTGCAGAACAAAGAAATTAAACTAAGACTGACCTCAATGATGACCAGCTTTGATAGTGCTGGAGGGTGCTATGCAAGAGAGGAAAGTTATCAACTGACTTACTGAGTGGTGGATGGTGCATCACACAGTACCGACCTGAAAGATAGGCTATACCTTCGGGTACAATACTAGCACAATGCTGGGTGGTAACCAACAGCTTTCTGATTTAATCGGAGGCCTGCTCCATAGGAAGGAATGCATGGCTAGCACTCTAGATCTGGAGAGAAAAAAAAAAAAAGACCCTTGGGGGACCCTATTACTGATGGTTTTTTTTCTAAATGTAAAACTGCCTTCTAAATATCTATGTTTATACCCATAGATTAATGCTGTTTTCAATCTTGGTCATAGAAGCTTCTTTCTACAGTGGGTAATTCATAACTGGTCAAAGTGTTGTGAATAGTTGAATGTTGAGCACTTAGCCCTCAATGAGACATTGATATCAATCCCTCAAAGGCTCACGGAAATTGTGGTAAAAGGGTAAGAAGAATGTAAGAGTTGAAGTATTGGGAGGAATACTGTGAAGCCTTCAAGATATGACATGGCTGTTAAACTCAGGAACTCACAGCCCCTATAGTTACCTCTACAAGACCTGTAAGATCAAGCCAGTCAACATTTCACCATGGATGAGAGGGACTCATGAAGTTCCACCCCCAACTGAGGCGCTACTGATAACAGAGGGCAGCTGCAGGAAGAAAAGTCATTTCTTGGGAGTGTGGTCACTACTAGATTACCCACACTCCCACAGATGACGCCATATCCATGCCCATGCAGGTAGAACTAACTGGGAACAGTGAGCTATTTCTTTTTAAAAAGGACACAAAAGTGGAAGGCTAACATTTAGGGATGTCTAGAGGGAGAGATCTGGGGTGGGTATGATCAAGATGCATTGCATATATGCATGAAATTGTTAAAGAATTTTCTTAAAGATTTTTTTGTATGTACTCATGTGTATCTATGTATGTATATGCTATGTCACGTGTGTATGAGCGCCTGCAGAGGATAGAAGAGAGCATCAAATTCCCTGAAGCTAACCTATCCAACCTTTTTCTTTTGTGAGATCTCATGATCCCCAAGCCTTGAACTCTCCAAAGAGGAAGAACTATGTGGGGCTGGGAAGATGGCTCAGTGGTTACGAGCACTTGCTGCTCTTGAAAAAGACTCAGGGTTGGCTCCCAGCACCACACAACAGCTCACAAACATCTATAACTCTAGTTCCAGGGGCCCTGAAGCCTTCTTCTGACAACCACAGGTACTAGACACACATGGAGTGCATATATATACACACAGGCAAAATAAAAACACTCATATATATAAAATAAAAATATATTTTAAAATTTTTTAAAGAGGCATTCTGTGAAAAATGGATCATAACATGGTGTAGCAGTTTGAATGTAATTGGCCCACATAATCTCATAAGGAGTGGCACTATTAGGAGGCGTGGCTTTGTTGGAGTGGGCATGGCCTTGTTGGAGGAAGTGTGTCATGGTTGGGGTGGGCTTTGAGGTCTCGTATGCTCAGGATACCACCCAGTGTGTCAGTCTACTTCCTGTTGCCTGCAAGATGTAGAATTCTCAGCTACTCCTCCCTCATGTCTGCCTGTACGCTGCCATGCTCCCCGCCATGATGATAATGGACTGAACCTCTGAAACTGTGAGCGATTCCCTTCCAATTAAGTGTTTTCCTTGTAGCCAGGCGGTGGTGGCGCACGCCTTTAATCCCAGCACTTGGGAGGCAGAGCCAGGCAGATCTCTGTGAGTTCGAGGCTAGCCTGGTCTACAGAGCAAGATCCAGGACAGGCACCAAAACTACACAGAGAAACCCTGTCTAAAAAAAACAAAACAGAGCCGGGCGGTGGTGGCGCACGCCTTTAATCCCAGCACTCGGGAGGCAGAGCCAGGCGGATCTCTGTGAGTTCGAGGCCAGCCTGGGCTACAGAGCGAGTTCCAGGACAGGCGCAAAGCTACACAGAGAAGCCCTGTCTCGAAAAACCAAAAAAAAAAAAAAACAAAACAAAAACAACAAAATGTTTCCTTGTAAGAGGTGCTGTGGTCACAGTATCTCTTCACAGCAATAGAAACCCTAACTAAGACACATGGGGTTTATGAAAGTAAGGTGTTCCTGACAGCAGCCTAGTTTTCTGTACTCCCATCTCAGCTTCCTAGACACACATAAGAGCCCAAGGTAAGTTTGCAGGAAAGGGGGTCTCTCTACTACGAGCTTACTGAAGCCCCACCCTGGCTCTCACATTGGCAGCCCTGTGAGTGTGAACAGTACTGACCTCTCTTCCAGTTGAGCCAAGAGGAAGGACTATCACCCAAACTCTTCCTCAACTTTTCAGGAACTGGATCAGTGAGCTGCAGAACAGACTCTCTGAACATTCTCATGCTCCTGACTACTGTCTGAGAACTGTATTTAAATCACCGCCATGTTAAAGTGCCAAGTTTCAAGAGTCCCTAAATTACTCTGATGAAAGCCAAAGAAAACCAGCGAGTTCTTCAAGCTGTACTACAGAATCCAGAGTTTTAGGTAACAGAAATCTCTTCTACTCAGCTCACTGAAACACTACAGAATGTCAAGATTCTCATCCTTCTTAAAGCAATAATTCTCATGGTTGGCTTCATTTTGGAATTGCCTAGGGGAAGCTTTTGAAAATCAAGTTACCTGGGCTCTGCTGCAGACTGACCACAACAGAACTCCAAGGGTAGAATCCTGACATCAAGTTGTTTTGAAAATTCCCTTCATAACTATCATTAGGAATGAGCATTGAGGGCCACTCTCTTAACTAGGTCTTGTTACTCAAATGCTATCCTTAGACTAGTAATGGCATTACCTAAGAATGCAAAGGAAACTCAGGATCCACTTCAGACTACTAAATCAGAATTAATTTTTACCTGCATTCCCTTCTGGGGCTCTCATAGACATTAAGTCTGCAAAGCATAGATCTACAGAAAGAGCTCACAGCACATGGCCTGTTTTATGGTTTGTTGTTGAGACAGGGTCTCATTGTGTGGCTCTAGCTGGCCTTGAACTCTAGAGATCTACCTGCTTCTGCCTCCCAAGTGCTGGGGTTAAAGGAAGCCACCATGCCAGGCCCATGACCTGTTTGTTTTTATTCATTTTACTTGTATGAATACTTTGCCTGCATGTATGTCTATGGACTACATGAGTGCTTGTTGCCCACAGAGACCAGAAGAGGGTATTGTATCTCCTGAGATTGAAGTTACAGATGGTTGTGAGCTACCATGTGGATGCTGGGAATTGAATCCAGATCCTCAGGAAGAGCAGCCACCAGTGCTCTTAACCATTGAGTCATCTCTTCAGACCTTTTAACAGTCCATCAACCCTCAATGTTCTTGCTTGATTACATGATTTGATTGTCATGTTAGGAATGTCACTGTCCATGAAAAGATGAAGTGTTACACCATGAAAAGATGAAGCTGTAAATGAAAGGAAAATGACTTAATTACTAAATTACAGCTATCTGAAGGCTGAACTGGACATAGAGAGTAGGTCAGGGGAAAGTTAGATTTCTCAAGATTCAGGATCCTCACCATTTGATCCATCCACTCCCTACCTAAATCACTACCCTCAAAGGCTAAGTTAGCCTTTTCTTCCCCACCCTCAAAGAGGTCCCAACAATTATAAAACTCAATGACAAGATGTCTACTATGACTTCACATGGTTCAGAATGCTTATAACTGTAGTGTTTGGGATGCTGAAAGGACACTCTCTATCCCCCCAAAATGAGAGAGACAGAGAGGGTAGAAGAAAATTTGGATCCTCAATGAGATCCCCACCACCACTTACAAGGGTAGGAAACATCTGTTACTGACTCTTCCTAGAAACTTGATGAACAGGAATATAGAATGTTTTATGTAATCACTGACGGGCATGATTACTCATTAGGATTTGTAACCAATGCCATCCCCATCTGAACACTTGGATTCATGGCCAATTGCAGGACTTTAAGAGTGTGGGAGCAGGAAGGTCAAGTTGAGATGAAGGATAAATTGCTATTACTTGATTCAGACTAAAACAACTGAGAACAGGTATGTTCATTACATCATGAAATACAATACCACCTGTCAAAGTTTAGGTACTTGCTTTGGAACCTGAGTCCCACACCACTTTTACAAATATTCTTGTTTTACTTATACTTGGATAATTTAAGCATAACAGACTTTTTAAAATCTGTTTCATGTTTTGAAGTATCAGCTAAGAGGATAAGACAATCTGGGAAAGTCTGTTATCAATCTGAGTGTGGTGGTACACTTCTGTAATTTCAGCCCTTGGGAGGCAGGCACAGGAGGAGTGCTGAAAATCAAGGCTAGCCTGGTCTAAACAGTATATTCTAGACTGGTCAAGGCTGTAGAGCAAGACCTTGTCAACTCCCTTCCCTCAAAAGTCTGATTTTAAGCAACACCAAGTTCCCAAATTAAGTGCTAAAATGCTACACAGACAGAGGTATGTCAGAGAAGTGGAGGCCTCCGTGTGCTGCACGCTTGAGACTACCACAGGCCTGCTCTTAGAAAGAACAAACACCCCAACCTCACTCTCTCATGGGCACTTGGAACTGGCGTCGCTCTGCCCTAAGTCTGGAGTGGAGTCTGAATCATTCAGTCATTCATCATGCAGCTATTATATGTCAGTCACTCTCCTAAGCAGATGCTACAGTAGAGGTCTAAGGAAATCTTTCAGAGATATACAAGAAGAAAATTTTAGTTAAGTCAATGGAAGAACAACACTTTCTTCTTACAATTCTTTCTCTTCACCTACAAAACTTGAACCAGAAGGGTACATATTGCACCAGTTTGACCCAAATCAAGTAAGCATTTAAAATCAAATAAATGTAACCATTAGATTATATGATGGCTAATCTTGGCTGTCAACTTTACTGTATTTGAAATCAATTAAAACACAAACTGCTGGGGCACTCCTGTGAAGGATTTTCTTGATCAGATTATTTGAAGTGGGCAGACCCATCCCTAAATCTGAGTGGCACCTGGTGGCAGCCTACCTAAAAGCACACAGAGAAAAGAATTGTTTGCTCTGTCTGTTTGCCCTCCCTGTCCATGGCAAGTCCATGCCTTGCTGCAGCATTCCTTTGTTGATATTAGAACCAACTTCTTCAGGATTCCAACAAAGACTGGAGACCAGCAGCCCTCCAAGAATCCTCTCTAGGCCTTCAGCACCAGATTGGGCCTGGCTGAGCAACTGCCATATTCTTGACTTCTCCAGTGTACGACACTCATTGGTGGACTATCTGGGTTGCGTCCTGTAAGCCAATCATGCACACGTACTTGTACTTTTAGAAAACTCTGACTAACCAGGTGATGGTGGCATATGCCTTTCATCTCAGCACTCAGGAGACAGAGGCAGGTGGATCTCTATGAGTTCCAGGCCAGCCTGGTCTACAGAGTGAGTTCTAGAACAGCCAGGGCTACACAGAGAAATCTCTCGGGAAAGAAAAAAACAACAAAAACAATCCACACAAAACAAAAACCCAAAAGAGAAAATCCTAATAAAGATTATCTTCCAAAAATCTGTGTAAAACACCCCACTTCTGACTTTGTAACTTCACTGTCAGCCCCCTTGTTCTCTATCTGAAACAGCACGGATAACCAACACTTGGGAACACTTAAAAGAAACATGTCTTCTCACTGGAAATCCACTCTGCCCACAGCCACCCAGAAAGGCTCAGCCAAGCCCAATTATCCTTTTGTGTAAACGAACACCACCCAGTGGTCCATTCAGAACATTAATTACCCCAGTGTCAGTGGGTATTTATCACAGTTAGAAGTTAGTTTAATTTGTTACTTATTTATAGTCTGTCTTGAGAGAACACATTTTCCATGAGTACAATGATCTAGTCTGTCGGCATACTACTAGAGCCACAGAGGCCAGCACAGGCCAAAGTAGATGAAAAATTAAGAATGTGTTGAGTAAACAAACAAATCAATCTTGTTTACCAGAGTATACCAAACTTTTTTTTTTTTTTTTTTTGGGGGGGGGGGTCTTTTGAGACAAGGTTTCTGTGTAGTTTTGGTGCCTGTCCTGGATCTTGCTCTGTAGACCAGGCTGGCCTCAAACTCACAGAGATCTGCCTGGCTCTGCCTCCCAAGTGCTGGGATTAAAGGTGTGCACCACCGCCGCCACCTGGTGAGTATACCAAATTTAGGTTTACTGGTTTAGTATACCACTAAACCGAAGACATTAGCTTCTACATCATGAAAAAAATCCAGGGTCTGCTCTGCCAGCGAGCTAATACCTCTAAGGCAGCAATGGCACAAGACACAGGGAGTTCCTTCAGTACTTGCTAAGATACCAAACTGAATGCTCTTTATTAAGAACATGACAATGTATTCTGAAAATACTTCTGTTTTATCCTGCCTTTCTCCTTTACTATCCCTGAACCACACACTACATTCCTACCCCCAACCTTTATCATACGGAACTTCTTTCTTGTTATTCCTCTAACACAAGGTCCTTTCCTCTGGGACTCCAAGCCTTTGCACGTGCTCTTTTTGCTGCCTAGGATAGAACTATTTTCCCATCCTGTTGTGGAACAATCTTTGTACCCTGTGCATTGCTCTTATTGTTAATAAAAAGCTGACAGGCCAGTAGCTGGGCAGGAAGTTAGGCGAGAAATTCAAACTGAGAATTCTGAGAAGGAGAAGGGCAGAGTCAGGAGTCACCAGCCAGACACAGAGAAAGCAAGATAGGATGCTGTACTGAGAAAAGGTGCAAAGCCATGTGGTTAAACATATGTAAGAATTATGGGTTAATTTAAGGGTAAAAGCTAGTTAGTAATAAGCCTGAGCTACCAGCCCATCATTTATAATTAATATAAGCCTTTGAATGATTATTTAGAAGTGGCTGTGGAACCTGGCAGGACAGAGAAAAGCCTCTGCTTACACCATCCTGTCCATGTGGCTAATGCTCATTCATTCACCTTTCAAGACTCAATAAAAATAAACATGCTGTTTTTTGTTTTTTGTTTTTCTTTTTTGCTTCTTCTTAAGTTTTATTAAAGCTCAAGTCATCACGTTGGTAGCAAGCACTTTACCTGCTGAGCCATCTCAGTATCTCTATATGCTGTCATTTAAAGCCTTTTCTAGCTCAACTAGAGAGAAAATAGGTACTACACTGTCTTCAGGGCATGTTCCCTTTTATTGCTTCAGGACTCACCACTGTGACTGTGTCCATAAATACTGAGTAAATACCTATTGACTAATTCACTCTAGTTGTATAGAAGACTGTAAGCTCCTCAAAGATGGGGTTGCATGTGACTTTTCTAAGTCCACAGTTATCAACAGGAGATGATTTTAGCTCAAGGGAACATTTGCCAGTCTATGAAAGTATTTTGTTGTTTTCACAAGTAGGGGAAAACTGCTACTGACTGTTAATGAGTAAAGGCCAGGATGCTGCTAAACAACTTAAAATACAAAGGACAGCCCCTGAGAACATCATAATGCTGCTGCTACTGAGAAAGCCCAATCTAAGTGTATCTTTTGTTTGTTTGTTTGTTTGTTTTTTGGTTTTTCGAGACAGGGTTTCTCTGTGTAGCTTTGCACCTTTCCTGGAACTCGCTTTGTAGACCAGGCTGGCCTCGAACTCAGAGATTCGCCTGCGTCTGCCTCCCAAGTGCTGGGATTAAAGGCGTGCGCCACCACTGCCCAGTTAAGCGTATCTTTTAACACCTGGAAAGAGTGCTGGCTCACAACACATCTGCTAAATAAGCTGCTCAACAGTTTTCATCAAATTATAAAAAGCTGGTACAGCCAATGAATTAGGCTAAAGAAACAGGCTAACTACTACAGGAAGGTGCAACCTCTGCCTCTCTGTACTTCCTCAAGTACCAGTTTCACATTAGTCTGCCTCCAAGTAGCGGATCCAAACAACTACTTAGTCACAAACAATACCCTGGTAGTGCCTTGTTCAAGGGAAATTCTACTTTCATTCCCCAACTTATAGATCAGAAATGCACTATGCCTTTGTAAACATGCTTGAAAATAAAAGGTTTGTGTCTTGCTTCTGCTGATCTGCTTTAGAAGCTCATTGTTCTTCCTTACCACTGTTAAGTTTCGGATTTCTTCCATGACTCTGGGCCAGAAGGACTGGAGGCTTTGCTGGGCATCACTGCTGCCGGTACCGCCAAACCCTCCTTCTGTAGACATTTTCGAAACTGAAAACACACACAGACATGAAACTAATTAGAAATAATAAAGTCATACTCGCTGTCCAGGTTAGTTGTTTATCTGTAGATGTTTTCAACTGGTCTAATTGTTTCAGTGTGTTAAGGTATATGTTGGGTTGACAGGCTTTCTGGCACATATTTATAACATCTTTACAAAAGATATTTGGAGCAAAATTTTCCTGGATTACAGCACAGACTATCAAAAAGTTCTAATTTAGAAAATTAAGTTTTGAGCTGGGCAGCGGAGGATGGTGGCTTTAACCCCAGCACTTTGCGGAGTGAGGAGACACAGGACAGGGACAGACGGGACACAGAGGCAGGCAGATCTCTCTGAATTCGAGGCCAGCCTGGTCTACAAAGTGAGTTCCAGGACAGCCAGGGCTGTTACTCAGAGAAACCCTGTCTCAAAAACAGAACAAACAAACAAACAAACTGTTTTAGCCGGGCAGTGTTGGCACATGCCTTTAATCCCAGCACTCAGGAGGCAAAGGCAGGTGGATCTCTGAGCTCAAGGCCAACCTGGTCTACAGAGTGAGTTCCAGGACAGCCAGGTCTACACAGAGAAACCCTGTCTCAAAACAAAACAAAACAAAACAAACGAACAGAAAGAAAGGAAGAGGTGGGGGAGAAAATCAAGTTTTGAGAAAAGCCAACTGAAATCCTCATATGAATCTGCAGTTTTAATTTCCCGTGGGAATGAAAAAAGCATTCTGTAGTCCCAGTCTAACCCATAATTTTCATTATTATTCTCTTCAAAGCATCCTAAGTTATCCATAGCTCCTCATACTCCATGCCATAGCCTATAGCATATACATAAGGGTTTGATGATAAATACAGAAGAGAAAGCTAAAGAGGTTTGTAAAATAACAGTAATAGTCACATTTATTATTTTTATTTACTTATTTTTTAAACACTGATACTCCATTTCTCTGGAGTTTCTGATGGTGATTGTTCCTTCTGATTGCCAACAAATCTGTCTTGAATAAGGATATTAAAAATGCTAAAGCAGGACCGTAATTAAGTGGGTAGTGTGAAATCTCTGAAATGAAACTGAGCACTCCCTAATAGTTTCATAACTCCAAGTTTGCTTTGGCACAATACCACACACAACACACCAAATGTTAGAAGCTCTTAAGAGCTGAAGTCATAATTTTACCATGTGTGAGGTGGAGGCAGGAGGATGAGGTCAACGTCAGCTCTGGATAAAATAGTTTGCCAGCCTGGGCTACATGAAACCCTGTTTTAGAAACAAAGGAAAAGGAAAGAAAGGAGAGGAAAGAAAAGGGGTGGGGGTGAGATGGCTCAGTGGGCACCCACACGGGAAGAGGAAAGGACCATCTTCCTCAAGTTGTCCTTTGACGTCCACATGGTGCTAGAGCACTCACATACACACAAAATAAATGTTGGAGGTAAAAAACAAAGACAGGTAAAAGAAGAGGATTAAAATTGGGACGAAAAGAGGAAGGTCAGAGCCTACATTTGTCCAACTGCTTTATAATGTAGTAAGGAAAATGAAGCATTCCCCCAGGAGCCATCACTGTAAATACTATAATGCCTTTGAAAAACTTACAGAAACAAAGAGTTGGTCGTGTGTGTGTGTGTGTGTGTGTGTGTGTGTGTGTGTGTGTGTGTCTATGTGTGTTTGGTTTTTTGAGACAGGGTTTCTCTGTATAGTTTTGGTGCCTGTCCTGGATCTCGCTCTGTAGACCAGGCTGGCCTTGAACTCACAGAGATCTGCCTGGCTCTGCCTCCTGAGTGCTGGGATTAAAGGGGTGCGCCACCAGCACCTGTCGAAACAAAGTGTTTTCAAAACCTCTAGTTCAAATGCTTACCTGGCTAGCGCTTAACACCAGAAAACAGTTCAACAACTTAAGGACAAGAAACTTTTGATCTCCTAAAGAATTCCTATTGTAGAGAATTATTTGAAAAAGTCTAATATGCCAGTGACAAGTCACTGATAGAGCTATGTAAACTATTTTTTTAATTTTTAATTACTTTATTTTATTTTTATTTTATATGCATTAATGTTTTGCCATGGGTGGCAGTTCCCCCGGAACTAGAGTTACCGTTGTGAACTGTCACGTGGGTGCTGGGAAGTGAAACCCAGGTCCTCTGGAAGAACAGTCAGTCCTCTCAGCCACTGAGCCATCTCTCCAGCCCACTATGTGAGCTAATTTAGAACTAATTCTGCAGGGCTAAAAGAAAAGTACCAGAGCCAGGTATCACATGACCAAACATGCAGCTTTCTGGGGTTTTTGTTGTTGTTGTTTGTTTTGCCTTGTTTCCAGAAGGGGTCTCACTATGTAGCATTGGTTGTCCAGAAACTCACAATGTAGATGAGGTTGTCCTCAGAACTGCCTGTTTCTGCTAGGATTAAAGGCATACGACACTATACCTGACTTCAAATGTATAACTTTCTAGGTTTCATGTGTGTACAGTTGGGTAGGTCTTCTCCACTAGCAGAGTGGGATGGCTGGTAAACCTAGGATGTTCAAATCACTGCTAAATGTTTGTTTAAGGACTGTCTGACCAGTCTGATTTTTCCCCCATTTTCCTTATAAAGAAAATGAGAGTGAGAGAGTGAGAGAGTGAGAGAGAGAGAGAGAGAGAGAGAGAGAGAGAGAGAGAGAGAGAGAGAGAGTGTGTGTGTGTGTGTGTGTGTGTGTGTGTGTGTGTGTGTGTGTGTGTGTGTGTGTTGGGGGGAGGGCACAACACTTAAGACTTCAAAGCAGATTGCTCTGGTGTAATGGGTGATGATGTAATGGGAAAATGGTTGGAGCCACTTTCTGATGCTGGAGGGCTATAAACAGCTCTATACATCAACAGGAACTCTTTAAGTATCTGGGAAGTAATGTGATCTTAACTTTCTGGAAAGAGTTAAAGGGAAGTGGTGAATCACAGTTGGAAATGACTAGATAAAAATCTTAAGTACTAAATACCCACAGAGATCCCTCACAACACAGCTCTATGACACTTCATTTATTACCACTGGGCCTATATTGCACTTCAGATGTACTCAGAACACAGAAATCATTAGGAAAAATAATGTTCTGAGACAGTCCAGGCTAGCCTAGAACTCTCTACATATCAAAGGATGACCTTGAATTTCTGATCCCCTTGCCTCCACTTCCAGAGTGCTGGCATTATAAACATATATCACCACATCCAGTTTAAGTGGTCATGGAGATCAAACTCAGGCTTGGTGCTTACTAGGCACACATTCTACTGAGCTACATCTCCAGCTCCATGGAGAAAATTTTAATTTAGTTTTACTAATAATTTCCTATAAAATATTCATGACAAGAGAGTGAGAATCAACCTTGTTAAATAGGCAAATTTTTTATAAAAATCTTTCTAGCCAGATGTGGTGGTAGTACACACCTATAAATGCAGCCTTCAGGAGCTGATATTGAGTTCAAAGCTAGCTTAGGCTACATAGTGAGACCCTGTCTCAAAAAAGGGTAGTAGTGACTAGGAAATGGGTATGTAGCTCAGAAGTAGAGGACTAGCCTAGCATTCACAAAGCCCTGGGTTCCCTAGCATCACACACAAAAATACTATATTTAATACAGAGTATGGTGGCTTATACATATAATCTCAGCACTTGAGTTGGAGGGCAGCCTGGGCTACTGAGTGAGAAAAAACAGAACTACTCTAACCTTTGTTGTGGGGAATAATGGACAGGTCTGACCTTAGCACACTCTGCCATGCAGACTGCTACCCAGTGAAGGGAAAATCTGTACCATTGCTAGTGATACCTTTCCTTCACCTGCTGCTGATGACTAGATTTAGCTGGAGCACAGACACCTGTGAGATGAACTGTTTGGTAAGCTCTGTTTTCTGATCTTCCATCTACGCACACAAATGTAAGGGTGCACAATTCAAGAAGCACTTTTACAACCATCTGTGCAGTTTGCCTTAAATTACACAGTGCATATTCTTCCTCTACCTGGATTAAATGTATGAGCCACCTGGACTGGCTCTAAAATTTACACTATATCTCAAGCAATACAGTTCACTTAAAAAAAAAACTTGTGTTTTCAGTATTTACTCACTGAAGCATACTTTAGTATTAAAGTAACACAGCCTAACTATAAATACAAACTAATTCTGCTGACTAAATTCTCAAAACAGAGGTGGGAAGGGAGCAACCTGAGTTACTTATTGCAGTAATTAACACATAAATGGCAACTGAATTGATCTTGCTACAAAATTAGCTCATTTATAATCTTTACACCCCATGGAAAAACATGCATGGTTCATCTGGGTGATGAACCACATATTTAAATTAGAAGAATTATTCCTAATGGCAGCACTTGGGAGGCAGAAGCAGAACCGGCAATTTTGAGGCCAGCCTTGTCCACACAATGAGACTATGTAGGAGGTTGAGGAAATCAGGAGCTTTAGGATTCTTTTCATTCTGTTAAGTTATTACCTACCACTGGATAAAGCCATTTATATAATGCTAAAAAAGATAAAACTGTCTTTAGACCAAGCACATTAACTTACATCACTCTTATCAAAAATGCAATATAGAATTTCTCAGATTTAATTCATTATTGATATTAAATTTATTATTCATGTTTATTAATTACTTTATAAGTACTTGAATAAGACTTCCTGTTTAATGAGCTGAAGTATTCAATGCTGTTGCTGAAAGTATTTTCAACTCCCAGTATCTATTAATTTATGTGATTTTAAATTAACTGATTTTATAAATGGTTTCCTTTCCAAAGTTAAAGAGGGAAGGCTCAAAGTCCATCATGAAAATGCTATTTCTCTAATGCTCAACTCAACATCTCCACAAAGACTTCTCTAAATATCCTCCCTCACCTAGTAGTCCCTCCTTGAGTCTGATCTAAGTATGAGTCATCTGTAGTTCCCTCACAGCAACTAGCACATGGTATGGTAACTACCAAGATGGGCAAGAGAGTCACTGAATATGGCCTCTCTAGGAAAACGGACAGCTTGAACCTGAACAACCAAGAGAAGTGGTTACACAGGAATCTCAGAATAAAGAGTTTTCTCAGGCTGGTAAGATGATTCAGCAGATAAAAATGCTTGCCTTAAGCTGCAAGACCAGAATTCAAGGCCTGGGTGATATTGACGCATACCTTTAGCCCCAGCACTTACTTGGGAGGCAGAGGCCGCCAAACACCAGTCTCATAAAATATAAGAAATAAAGCCAGACTACCTGGCTACAGAGCAAGACCCTGCCTCAAAAAATCAAAATAAACCAGGCAATGGTGAGCTAAGCCTTTAATCTCAGCACTTGCAAGAGAGAGGCAGGAGGATCTCCAAGTTTGAGGCCAGCCTGGTCTACAGAGTGAGTTCCAGGACAGCCAGAAAAACCTTGTCTCAAAAAACCAAAATCAAAATAAGGAAAGTAAGTGTTGCTGGGCAGTGGTGGCACATGCCTTTAATCCCAGCACTCGGGAGGCAGAGGCAGGTGGATCTCTGTGAGTTCAAGGCCAGCCTAGTCTACAAAAGTGAGTTCCAGGACAGCTAGTGCTGTTACACAGAGAAACCCTGTCTGGAAAAAAACAAACAAACAAAAAAGTACTGTGTTGCACACCTGAAATCCAGCACTCAAGAGGCTACCAGCAGGAGGACCAATGCAAATTGGAGACTATATTGAGTTCCAATAAGTAAAAAAAGATACAAAGAAACGTAAGGCTTGGATGGCAAGACTGTTCAGCAGATTGAGGAACTTGCTATGAAGTTCTGAAGTGGATCACCAGAACCCACATAATGAAAAGAGACAATCAACTCCTTGACCTCCACACATATGCCATGGCATATGTGCACCTCCATACATACACAAACAAAACAAATGTAATTTTAAATAAATTTTAGATGGGCATGATGGTACACATATTTAATCCTATCACTGGAAAGGCAGAGGAAGCCAGATCTACGTGAATCTGAGGCCAGCCTGGTCTACAAAATGAGTTCCAGGACAGCCAGAGCTACATAGAGAAACCCTGTCTAAAAAATATACCAAATTGTAAAATAAAATTAAACTAAAAAAATTTAAGGCTTTACTGGAATATTTGATACAACTTCTTCTAAAACTGCTGTGGGATATCTTTCTGTAAGCTATGAATATGTGTTGCTCTCTTTGGTTGATAAATAAAGTTGCTTTGGCCGGGCGGTGGTGGCGCACACCTTTAATCCCAGCACTCGGGAGGCAGAGCCAGGAGGATCTCTGTGAGTTTGAGGCCAGCCTGGGCTACAGAGTGAGTTCCAGGAAAGGAGTAAAGCTACACAAAGAAACCCTGTCTCAAACAGACAGACAAACAAAAAGAAAAAGAAAAAAAAAAAAAGCTGCTTTGGCCTATGGCAAGGCAGGATAGAGCCAGGGGCGAAATCCAAGCAGAGATACAGGTGAAGAAGGGCTCAGTCTGGGAGACACCATCCAGCCGCCCAAGAAGCAACATGCCAGCAAACTGGTTAACACCACGGCCATTGCAATACTTAGATTAATAGAAAAGGGTTAATTTAAATGTAGGAGCTAACTAGTAATAGCCTGAGCCATCTGCCAAACATTTATAATTAATATTAAGCCTCTGAGAGGTTATTTGGGAACCGATGGGTGGAAGAGAAACTTCCGATTAGATAAAACTCTATCTTTAGGTTTTTAATTCTCTATTCCTTGGCATGTACTTCATTCTACATACCCCTTGGGAGGTGGAAGCAAGAAAGAGTTCAAGGTCAACTTCAGCTACATAATGAATGCCAGCCTGGACTACATGAGGCCCTGTCTCAATAAACAAAAAACACACCTACTGTCACAACAGAACTGTTCAATGAAAACATAAACCATAGAAAGTTCCCTCCAAGACCATTTATTGCCTAGCATGGTAGCACAATCTCACCACTTGGGAGGCAGAGGCCAAAGGATTAAATGTTTCAGATTAAATTAACAAATAAACAAATAAGAGCTTGAGATCAACCTGGGCTGAATAGTGAGAACCTATCTAAAAAAAGAACAAACAAAAAAGACCAATTCTTTAAAATATAAATAAATTCTAGACCTTTACTATCTGGAGAGCAATCATGCACACACACTCTACCCACTTTTTTTGGTTTCTTTCCACCCACCCATGCCCAATGGGTGTGCTCTAAGTGTGCAGTGCTCTCAGAGGCCAGAAGAGGGCACTGATCCCCTGGAACTGGAGCTATAAGCCTTTGTGATCTGCCACATAAGTGCTAGGAACTGAACAAGTCCTCTGAAAGAGTTAACACGTTCTCTTAACCACTGAACCATCACTACAGCCCTACATCACTTCCTATTAATGTTTCCAACCCAATTTCTATAGGCCTTTTAGGCTAAGTTATCAACTATTTATTCCAGTGCCTCCAACTTAACATAAACCAACAAATATGTTCTGATATTCAAAGCACCTATCTTGGGTGGGCAAGATAGGGCTTAGTGGGTAAAGGAATGTGTCACCACGCCCACATCCTGAGTTTGATCCCCATATAGTGGAATTAGAGTGCCAACTTCCACAAGTTGTACACACACACACACACACCAATCAATTAACCAAGTAAAAAAAAGTAGGAAAGCCCCTATCCCGACTCCTTTCCAGTCACTGTTTATTCTTACGGCACTGGGGAGCTCTGGATGTTAAGAGAGGGTATCATTATGTTACTGTGGTTGGCCTCCAAGGAACTATGCAGAGTTCACTGCTTGCCTCAACACTCACACTTTAGTTTCCTAAGTGCTTAAGATTACATCTATGTTCAATTCCCACCCCCAAGTACTGAGACTGGAACCCAAGCCTCTGCATACGAGGCAAGTGCTCTACCACTGAGCCCCTCCCATCTTTTAATCATTTTGACCATGTCTTCCTCTGTCACTTTTAGTTCCAGTTCTGCTTAAGTATTCAGTGAAATCATTAGCTCCAAATTCTTTGTGTAAACCAGCCAAAATTAGAGTGTTATATTTAAAACAGTAATGGAACAATGAATAGAAAAGAATGTTAATCTGAATAAACAGATGAGGAAGAAAGTAGTGGGACTGAAGCTAGTTTGTGCTCACTACATTAGATAACATCTAATTACGATCAAAGGTAAATTTGAAAACTCAATTTCTAGATAAAGATTTCTACCAATAATCTGCTTCTCATATAGATCAACCTTAGAATATATGCCATTATCAATCACATTGGCTAAAAGTCATTTCAAACCTTCAGTTCTCTATCAAAAAAATAATCACAAACTGACAACTTCAGAAGGGAAAAAATAACATTGCTCTACAGATTGAGAGACCTGCTTGTGGGGGGCTGAAGAAATGGCTCAGAGGTTAAGAGCAGCTGGGTGGCGGCGGCGGCGGCGGCGGCGGCGGCGGCGGCGGCGGCGGCGGCGGCGGCGGCGGCGGCGGCGGCGGCGGCGGCGGCGGCGGCGGCGGCGGCGGCGGCGGCGGCGGCGGCGGCGGCGGCGGCGGCGGCGGCGCACGCCTTTAATCCCAGCACTTGGGAGGCAGAGGCAGGTGGATCTTTGTGAGTTCGAGGCCAGCCTGGTCTACAGTGTGAGATCCAGGAAAGGTGCAAAGCTACACAGAGAAACCCTGTCTCGAAAAAAAACAAAAACAAAAACAAACAAACAAAAAAAACCAGACAGTAATAAAAGACTACCATCACTAGTTTACAGGCTGGTGTAAAAGGACCAAATACTGAGTGAAGAAGGCTAAAGCATGAGCCCAACAACTACTGCCCACAAAACCAGTATGACATGTGGTCTGGTTTTATATATGATGTTTCCTTGAAGACAGCAATCCTCATTTGCTTATGCTGTCCATGGCTTTCAATAGAAACCATAGGACCTGCAGACCCGAAAATACAATGTGGCCCCTAAAAAAAAGGGAACATGGCATGAAAGCTTAAGCTTCCCTGGACCACATAGCTCTTCTGTGGTTTCGCCAATGCCTAACTCACTTCATTAAAAGTGGACTGGACCTGCTCCCTTGGCCCCACAGAAATAATAACTGTACTGTCTTTGACTCTCCAGCCTAAAGAGAGAAACACATTCTTGTGAAAGAATGGAGAGCAACTAGTTTTTCAGGCCCTAAGACTAAAGGAAATTCTGACATCAGCTGGAACTAGAAACAAGGCCTATGCAGTGAGGTTGTGTCTGAGAACAGTCATTTTGCTTCCTGGACCATCTGAGATTTTTGTTTGTTTGTTTGTTTGTTTGTTTGTTTGTTTTTTGAAACAGGGTTTCTCCGTGTAGTTTTGGTGCCCGTCCTGGATCTCGCTATGTAGATCTGCCTGGCTCTGCTTCCCGAGCGCTGGGATTAAAGGTGTGTGCCACCGCTGCCTGACTCCATCTGAGGTTTATAAATAACCGTTTGCCCAATTTCTGGCAAGATTTCTGTGTCCAAAAATGAAGTATAATTCTAAATAGTATTTCAAAGATGACAACTTTGGAAATTTGGAATTTACAAATGACATGACGGGGCTGGAGAGATGGCTCAGGGGTTAAGAGCACTGGCTGCTCTTCCAGAGGTCTTGAGTTCAATTCCCAGCACCCACATGGTGGCTCATGACCATCTATATAGTATAACTTGTTAAGTCAGTCTCTCTCCCGCTCTCTGCTGTTTTCAGGTGTATGTATTTTCAGAATATTCAAAGACAATTAGTCTCAACAAGGGATTATTGATTTAAATCCTTAGACCAAACATCCACGTGCTTCCAATATCCCTGTAGCTTTCATTTCTCTCTCGCTCTTTCTCTCTCTCTCTCCCTCCCTCCCTCTCCCTCTCCCCCCTCTACACTCACACACACACACACACACACACACACACACACACACACACACACACACACACACACACACACACACGGCCAGGGTAGTATCCAGCTCCCATTCCCATTCTCAAGTCATCCTCCCATCTCAGGCCCCTGAGTGCTGGGACACACACAAGCCACATCACACCTGCTCTCCTTGGCTTCTTTTCGTGCTGTTTCTTTTATCCTTTCCCTTCCCAAATTTCTTGACATACTGACATCTATGAGTACTCAGCTGTGAACAGTGCAGGGCGGGCAGGCAGGGGGGGTAGTAAAGTATAAGTAAAAAGAAAACACATAGGACCTGGGGGTCCTTACTAACCATTCCTGTATGTTTATGATCTTGGGTAATCACCTAACTCCTTAGAGCCACTATTGTTGGCTCAACGACAGACACATACTCATGCCCCCAACAGTTCTAGACAGTACCACGCCTCAAGACCATCAGGCATCAGAGCTCTTCTGTTTACTTATGTCACTTTTTTCTTTAAAAAAAAAAAAAAAGCCCTGTGTTTCACATGCATGGAGATAAAAATAAAAATAAAAAGACCTCCCATCTCTTTCATAAATATCAGATAGTTAAGATCCTCTTAAACTACTTAATTTAGAATGAAATGTTTTAATTAAAAAAAAAAAAAAAGGCCAACAATTAAAGCTGGAAGTGACTAGGAACGTTTCAAACTTAAAAACTGGAAAGCCAGTGATCAGGACAGATGCAGGCTTTCCCTCCAGACTAATTCAGAAACATGTAAATCTTTAGGAGATATCTCAACACTGCAGGCTTATATAAACTGGGAGTGCAAGGCTATTTCATCTTGTAGAAGCAATCAGAATATAGTCTAGGGCAGCTACCACACTATCTGACCCCACTTACCCCTATCACCAAAAGAGAAAGTCTGTTTTGAGTTCTAAAGAAAGCTCTGGAAGGGAACACCTTTAATTCCATTACTTGGGAGCCAGAGGCAGGCAGATTTCTGAGTTTAAGGTCAGCCTAGTCTACAGAGTGAGTTTCAGGCCAGCCAAATCCAAATGGTGAGACCTTGTCTTGGCCCTGGAGAGATGGCTCCATGGTTAAGAACAGTGACTGCTCTTCCAGAGGAACAGGGTTCAATTCCCAGCACTCACATAGCAGCTCACAACTGTCTATAACGCCAGCTCCAGGGGATCTAGACACCCTCCTCTGGCCTCCTCTGGCTTTGTATGCACAAGCATACAGACACATAAGCAGGCAACCCATCCGTAAAAGTTAAAGTAAAGAAAGCTCCAGCTGGGTCCAGCTCTATTTAAACTCCCAAATACAGAAAGATTCTACAAAGCAAGAATTCTGAGGACCATTTCATGGTTTAAAGATTTAAGGTATAGCATCCATTAGGAAACTTTGCTTTCCATTATAACTATAAGGAAATTTAATACATTTACTAATTAGTCCCAAACAACATTTCTCCTTCCTCTCAAAACATCCTTAGTGTACAATCAAATCTACTTCTATAAGTAGCATTTCCAGACTTGTTAATACGGCTTATTACTATTTTAGCATATTATTTTTAAGCTCCAAATGTCTACACTCCTATTTTCTTCTTGGCTCTTACATACCATCTGTTTCTGGCACACACTCAAGACAAACATGCCTTGCATATAGTGAAGGGGCCATGAACCCAATGACCAAACACAGGCTCCTCAAGAATTACTCTACGTTCTCAATAATCCTTAGCCTCAGGTTTTTGAAATTTGCATATAGGAAGATTCCTTCTTAAGTACTTGTGTTCATCTATACAGAAACCGCTTTGCAATAATCCAATAGAAGAACAAAAAAAAAAAAACAGTGACAGGAAAGAAGTAAAGGGTAGGGATGCAGAGGAGCTGTTCTCCTTTAGACATACAGCACAATAGCTAATCACACGTTTCCTTGGACAACAGAGACTGTGCGCTAGTAAATTAATAGGTCTAAAAACAGCAAGGAGACAGCAATTCCCAATTACAGACCTGAAGGGCTTTAAGGGTTTTTTCTTTTTTGAGAATGTTTTTTTAGCCAGGCAGTATTGGTGCACATCTTTAGTTCTAGCACTCAGAAGGTAGAGACAGGCAGAACTCTCTGAGTTCGAGGCCAGCCTGGTCTACTGAGCTAGTTTCAGGACAGCCAAGGCTACACAAAGAAATCCTGTCCCAACCCCCCACCACACACACACAAAAAAAAGAAAAAAAAGAGAGAGAATTAATTTTTTTTTCCCCCCTGAGACAGGGTTTCTCTGTATAGCTTTGGAGCCTGTCCTGGAACTCACTCTGTAGACCAGGCTGGCCTCAAACTCACAGAGATCTGCCTGGCTCTGCCTCCCGAGTGCTGGGATTAAAGGCGTGCACCACCACCATCCAGCAGAGAATAAAATTTTCTTTACATCTTTCTTTCTTTCTTTTCTTTTTTTGCCTGCATGTATATCTGTGCACCACATGTATGAAGTGTCTGCAGAGGCCAAAAGAGGGCATCACCTTTCTGGAACTAGAGCTGCCATGTGGGTGCTGGAAATTGAACCTAGGTGCTCTGGAAGAGCAGACAGTGCTCTTAACCACTAAGCCATCTGTCCAGACCTCCCTGGAAAGTTTTACAAAAGTTGTAAATACAGGGTTGGTTATACTGATTATTGAGAGTGGGAGGAACTAATTCTCCAAGACAACCAAAACCCAAATCTCCCACTGCTGTGTAAAGCAATAAATGGTTACATTAATCTCCAACAATTGTACATCTTTTACACTTTTGTGTGTAAGTGTGTGTGCATGGGTATGCTCATGTATGAGGGCTAGAAGTTGACATTGGGTTTTTCCTCACTTTTTTTTTATTATTATTAAGAAATTTTCTGTTCATTTTTGCATACCAACCACAAGTACCCCTCTCCTCCCTCTTCCTGCCCCCCAGCCTTCTCCCCCAACCCACCCCCCATTCCCACCTCCTCCAAGGCACTCCCCATGGGGAGTCAGCAGAGCCTGGTACATTCAGTTGAGGCAGGTCCAGGCCCCTCCTTCTGAACCAAGGCTGTGTAAGGTGTCCCACCATAGGCACTGGGCTCCAAAAAGCCCGCTCATGCATCAGGGGCTTCTTAAGCAATCAAGCTAAACAACTGTATTGCCTTTGCAGAGGGTCTAGTCCAGTCCCATAGAGGCTCCAAAGCTATTGGTCCATGAGTTCCCACTAGTTTGGTTTGGTTGTCTCTGTACGTTTCCCCATCATGATCTTGATGCCCCTTGCTCACAGAATCCCTCTTCTCTCTCTTCGACTGGACTCCGAGAGCTCAGCCTGGTGTCTAGCTGTGGGTCTCTGCAACTGCTTCCACCAATTACTAGATAGAGGCTCTATAATGACAGTTACAGTATTCACCAATCTGATTACTGGAGTAGGCCAGTTCAGGCACCTTCTCCACCAATGCTAAGAGTCTAAAGTGCGGCTGGGCTCACTCTACTTTTTAAGACCTTTGTCTACAACAAACCTCACAGATCCTCCTCCTGCCTCCGTCTCCCTCCTGCTGGGGTTACAGGTACAAAAAGCCATACCGAGCTTTTTATGTGAGTGCTGGGGATCCATACTCATATCCTCATGCTTGTGCAAAAAACATTACTGACTGAGCTACTGCGCCAGTCCTATCCTTTATACTTCTGAAGCAGCTTTACATTACTTATTTTGTCCTCAATACAAACACACACACAAAAAAAAAAGGGAGCACAGGTACAAATATTCCCATCTGATAGATTAATCTAAGAAAACTGAGAAACCTGGTAATGAGGTAAGTCCATGTCAGAGCTGAAATTTGAACCCATATCCTGTGCTCTTATGTATGAAACTGGACTTGAACTTGCTACATATCCCTTGAACTTCTGATCCTTCTTGCCTCTATCTTTCAAGAGTTACAGATATGTATCACCAGACCCAGTTTAGGAGTTGTTAGGAATCAAACCCAAGGCTCCATATATGCTAGTCAAATACCCTAACTGAGCTGGATCCCCAGGCCTCATTACCATATTTTCATTTTTTTTTAATGTGTATTGGTGTTTTGATAACATGTATGTCCGTGTACCACTTGCATGCCTGGTACCCACAGAGGCCAGAAAGGGGCACTGGATCTCCTAGAACTGGATTATAGACAGTTATGAGCTATCATGTGGGTGCTGGGAATTAATTGAACCCATGTCCTCTGGAAGAATAGTCAGTGCTCTTAATTGCTAAAGCATCTCTCCAGGCCCTACTGTACCTTCTGAGATAGCATTTCTCACTGAATCTGGAGGCCATGATTTATCTAGAGTGGCTGGCTTGTGGACTCAGATCCTCTTGTCTCCACCTTTCCAGCACTGGGATTACAGGTGAATGCTACCACACCCACCTGTTTTATATATACCTCCAGGCTGGCCTCAAACCTGCAGTCATCCTCCTGCCTGGCCAGTCCTGTGCTCTTTTGTTAAAGTTCTCTTCTTTTGTTAAGATTGGTTATTCAAGATGGGCAGGGTGGTGCATGCCTTTAATTCCAGCACTCAGGAGGCAGAGGCAGGTGGATTTCTGTGAGTTCAAGGCCAGCTTGGTTTAAGTGGAGAATTACAAGCAAGTGAAGGCTATACAGTGACAGACCCTGTCTTAAAACAAGAAAGAGTTATCTGAATGGTTAAGAGTGCTTGTTGCTCTTGCAGAGGACCAGAGCTTAGCATCCACATCAGACAGCTCACAACTGCCTGTAACTCCAGCTCCAGGGGATCTGGTGCCCTCTCCTGGCCCCTGTATACATCTATCTTTATTTTATTGTTTCTTCCTTTAATGTTCCTAATCATTCTGAAAAATAGAGATCTAAAGTGCAAAGTAACCAGAATGCTACACACTTTTCAAAGTGGAAACTGATAATTTTAAGTTTAAAGTTTTCAAGTTTGGTAAGCAGCAGAATCCTTCAAGGAGAGGGACTAGACCACCAGGTTACCAGCCAAAAGCAGAGTGGCCTTGTAGACCCAGTTCACTTTCTGGGGCCTGGTGAGCTTTTGCTACAGTACCCAACAGCCTTAGTCAGCCCTCCTTACAAATGCTCCAATAGCTGCACAGATTCCTTTCTTCTAATTACTTCACTGGGGGTAAAGCAGGAGCTATAAGCCGTAGCTAGGTTATCTAAAGCAGGCTGTCCAGCTATGATTCATCTAAAAATACTGATCTCTGTAGTTCAAGGGAAAGACCCAATACACACCACAAACTGTGCACCTGCATGGCTGAAAAAGACCACAGAAATCCTAACTCTCTAACCAAGTACATTTTGGAAAGTATCTATTTGTATGACTGTAGTGAACTTAGGATTCACAGAAGGCAATTCCCCAAATATTTATTACTGCCCAAAGTATCTACTTATAATTTGTTCTGAAAAGTGACTAAAACGCTACCTTTTTCAATAAAACCTTTCAAAGTAATTCAATTTTACTATGCATTTGTTCCTTTTAAAATCAACTTAAGTGATCATTTACATAATATAAGAATGAGAACTCTCAGCCGGGCAGTGGTGGTGCATGCCTTTAATCCCAGCATTTGGGAGGCAGAGGCAGGCGGATCTCTGTGAGTTCTAGGCCAACCTGGTCTACAGAGTGAGTTCCGGGACAGCCAGCACTGCTTCACAGAGAAACCCTGATTGGGGGGGGGGGGGGGGGGGAATGAGAACTCTTGAGAAATTTTCTTACGTCCCTTTTGTTTGGTTTTTTTGTTTTGTTTTCTTTCAAAGACAAGGTTTCTCTGTGTAGCCCTGGATGTCCTGTGTAGCCCTGGATGTCTTGAAACTCACCCTATAGAACAGGCTGTGCTGGGATTAAAGACATGTGCAACCACCACCCAGTTTTTGTCCTGTCCCCATCCCCCCTCTATCCCCACCTCCTGTTTTGAGACAGAGTCTCACTCTATAAAACAAGATGTCTTAAAATTCTGGTCATCCTCTTGCATTAATTTTCCAAGTAGTAGCAATATGGGCATGAGCCATACTCACTTAAAAACTTTTTAAAAATAAAAAACAAAACTGTGTCTTTGGGTAGAAGCCTCAATACAGGAAAGGGTGAACAGAGAGGACTAAGTCTCTTAGAACAGACTTTTCTAGACACAGTGGGGAAGTGCAGGGTAAAGAGCACTGGGCTCATTTCATCAGCTTCTGCAGCCTGCTTCCTCACCCTCAAAATGGAGATCTTTCTCTGTCCTACCCACATCAGAAATATCAACTCAGAGTACAAAGTTACTTAGCTGTAAAGTACTGATTCACATAAATATTGCATACTGTTACAAGTTTAGATATTGTTGAGAGTAGTAGCTGCACGGGCATCTGGCCAGTTAATTACCAGGAAGAAAAAAAAAATTCACAAGAGTTCAGGATAAAAATAACCAAGTAAGACAGCTGGAAATTTACAATTATTTCTCTAGTGACAAGTTTCTTACTGTCTTTCTTTTTGATTGAAGATAATTATGACACAGTTATTCTAGAAACTAAATACAGGTGGTTTATGGTGAAAATTCTGCTAGAGCTTATAGATCAGTGGTTCTCTATCCCTTTGGGATGTAAATTATTTGCTAAACAAGGACTGTCAAATTCCTACACATGCATTTTTCATTGGTTTCCCACTTCAGACTTCTCAAAGTTAATATCAGTAATACTAAATCCAGTGCAACCCCGGAATCTCATCTTTACCCTGGATGGAGATGGACATTTCTGTATACACACATTTCAACTACCTAGTAAGACCTCAAGAAAATATCTACACATCGTTAGAGGAAGTCAAGACCACCAGGTTCTAGAGCTGTGTTTCTCTTGCAGGGCAAAACACAAAGAAATGCCCATACTAGCTTATTGCATATACACCTAGAAGTAGGAAATGATGCCCTCACTCAAGACCAGGTATCATGCACATATGGTACTCAAAACATTCTGAGGAAGATGAGAGCTAAGTAATATGTTTACCTTGTTGTGGATGCCTAGTTACAGATGTTCTCTAGCTTGTTTGTTTTTTGAGATAAGGTGTACTATGTAGCCCTGGATGGCCTGGAACTCTATGGAGACCAGGCTGGCCTCAAATTCAGAGCTCCACCTGCCTCTGGCTCCTCAGCCAAAGATTAAAGGCCTGTGCCACCGTACCACAAGGGCCCAACACTGTGTCTCTACCTCTGACATGAAGCTTGGTAAATTCTGACCATTCTCTCCCTTGATTCTCTCTTATCTGTCACCCAGATTAGCTATAATTATTATGAGTTTAAATTCCAATTATTATTGCCTAGGGATATAGCTTAATGGTGGTACACTTGCCAACCAGGCACAAGACGCCAGTATTGTCACAGACGAGGGAGGGAGAGGACGATGAGGATCCCCAAATACACTACCAATTCTGATACTTCCCCCAGTGTCCAGTCCTAAATGTACAATCTATGTACTGGACATTTCCAACTGGAAAGCTAAGTCAAACAAAACTAAAACTCCCCATGGCCAAACTCAAATTTACTTTTCTCCAAACCTTCTCCATTTCTCCTTCATTTTCTGTTCTGCTAGTCATTCAGGCTGTCCCTCAAGTTCCATGAACTAAGTAATGACAGTGTTCAACAGTGCTGTCCTCACCTGACCTTTCTTCATGCTACTATCATTTTTTCTGGGCCTCCATCACCTCCATGCAGTAATAAAATGATGATTACAATGACAGTAACTAAGACCCATTTAGCTATCACTGTGAGCCAAGTACAACTGTAAGCTACTTACATTACCAACAATTCTAACCTTCCTCAGAAGCCTTTAGCATGTCAGACATGTCCAACCATTTGACACTGTCATCTACAAAGTTTATGTTCAAGAAAGGGAAGATCAAGTTAAAATAAAAATCACAAAATTTCTAGTACCATCTTCATTTTACATACGATATGCAACAAATTTAGTGAAAGCACATTTCCGATAAAGCCACAGCAATCTACTGCCCTAGATCCTCAACAGTCACTAATGTCAAGCAGAAACTGATCTCAGTGTCAAGGCCTTTCCATCACCTGACCCCTACTTCCCCAGTTGTCTTTCTTTTACCACTCCTTCCTGTCATTCACTCATGCTCTGAGCAGGGTAACCTATTTATTGCTCTCCTCAGTGCAAAAGTTGCACTCTGTGAATCATGATCTTGCTCCTGCTGTCACCTATGCCTCAGTCATGTTTCTACCTCCTGAAGTCTGATAGAGCCAATTCAACTGCCTGCCTTCTTAAGCTGAGGTCTCCTCTCCTGAATTTTAAGCCTAGGCTAGCTTCTAACACTCCATATAGCTGAAAATGACCTTGAACTTCTGATCCTCCAGCATCTGACTCCCCCCACTCTCCTCCCCGGTGCTAGGATTACAGAGTCATGATACCACTTGGGGTAAGCTTTATGAATGCTAGGCAAGGTACTCTACCAACTGAGCTACATTCCTTGCACTTTCCACATCAGTTCCTAATATTTGATATGCATCATGTCTCCCTAACCAGACTGTCAGACCTAGGGTAAAATTTTACTTGTGCAAAAATACGCAGACATAATGAACTGGTGAGAAAGAATGTGTAAGCATCGAACTTCAGAATCTCCTTAGAGGTAAGAATTACAGAGTATAGGTAAAGAAAAGAAACCCTAATTTTATCTGAATATTTCTAGTCATGTAGTCTTCTATTTAGTTTCCCATGTAATTAACACCATGGAAATGGAACCAAATGACAGTACTTTCAACAACAAAAAGATCACCAAGTCAATCAGCACTGCAGCTGGCTGCAGTTCTTTACGCAGCCATCTTTCTTCCTCTGAACAAAGGAACACAAGGTCACAAACTATGTTATATGCAACTTGAAAGTTACTTACAAGGGTTTTTTTTCCCTTTAGTCTTTTACATTGGAATTTATCTGCTATTTATCCTTCAGTTGCCCTTTTATACTACAGGGTGTTAAATGGTAATTTAACTTACAATACTTTGAGTAGAGAAAAACTTTGGGTCAATTACTGAACAGAGAGACAGGAGATGAGAATAATAAGTAGAAACTGACCAAGCCCTGAAGAGCTGGCCCTAATACTAAGAAGAGATTAAAAAGAAAATTAAAGTCTGCATAATGCAGACATGAAGTACATACTTTCCAACTGTGTCTACCACCAATTTCAATCACAGTACAGTTCAGGACTTAATATGATGTAAATTATACAGTTCAATCCCTCACTCTTTCAATAAACTAATTTTTATTCAATGGATAGAAAAACTTTAAAAATTTCAAAACATCCTACCAAAGAATAAACAAAGAACAAAACTTCACAACTACCCATGAGCACACAATGACACCACTTTGCTGGGGTGGGAATTTGGCAGTTAAAATATTACCCTGGGCATACACAGACAAAGGCTCCTGCTTTTAGTCTTGTCAAACGTTAGAATCTTTACTTCATTAAAATGTCACATTAAAGACGCATTTGATGAACTAGGCCCAAACATATGTGAGAACAGCTTGCTCTTCAAATGTATTACTAACAAATAAGAATAAACAGCATGAGCTGGCACGCAGGTGTTATGCTGTGTACCTTGTTTTACCTCTCTGTAATACACAAAAGTCACCCAGTTCTCTAAGACACCTCAGCCAGGTGGGCACCATTAGCTTCCTAGCTGAATCTCAGTTTTCAGAACAAGCAACTGGCTGACGCAAGAGATTTTCAATTCCAAAGGGACACTAAACCTGCTGCCACAGCAAGCATTCTAACCAAGAGACTCCATGTGTGGACTACTGAACCTCCTCCATGGCCTACTTCTCTGTTCTTTCTGTGTCCTGTACAGGTGTACCATAAGGAAAAGAAACATAAAAGATAAAAACCACCCACAGGAATAAAAAAAAAATGCAATGAACTGAGTGGGAGTAAAAGCTCTGATCTTACCCGGCCAGTACCTAAAAAGCTGAGATCGTAACAGAACCCCAACTCTCTCTGGCCTCAATTGTTCCAAGAAAAACTAGACTAGATCCCCTGACTCCAGGGAGCCGCAGATGTGCTATACAGTGCTTGCCTAAATTATTCCGTCAGTCTAACACAGCATTAATCAAACTCTGGGATGAGTATGGGCAAAATAATCTGACTCGCAAAGACAACCATGATCCGCTTCAAGAATGCTTTTTAGGGGCTACGGAATGTAGCTCAGTAGTGGAGGATTAGCCTAGCCTTATAAGGCCCTGGGTTTGATGCTTAGTACTGCAAAAAGGAAAAGAGAGGAAAGAAAAAAAAAAAGGAAGGAAGGAAGGGAGCAGCAATAATGCTTTTTAGATTCCTGAAGCCCCCACAAAAAGTATACAACTTGGGCCGGGCGGTGGCGCACGCCTTTAATCCCAGCACTCGGGAGGCAGAGCCAGGCGGATCTCTGTGAGTTCGAGGCCAGCCTGGGCTACCAAGTGAGTTCCAGGAGAGGCGCAAAGCTACACAGAGAAACCCTGTCTCGAAAAACCAAAAAAAAAAAAAAAAAGTATACAACTTGGGTTTTTTGTTTGTTTTTACCCTTTTTTAGATTTATTTATTTTTAATTCATATGTATGCATATTTTGCCTACACTTATGTACATGCACTATATGCATGGCAAGTGTCTGCAGAGGCCAGAAGAGGCCCATTATGGAGTTACAGGTGGTTTTGAGCCACCGTGTAGTTGCTAGGAACTGCACCAAGGTCCTCTGGAAGAGCAAGTCTTAACCACTGAACCATCTCTCCAGCCCCAGTATACAGCTTCTTGAAAAGGTGGCCTAATCATAATTAGGAACAAAAAGCCCAGTCACCAAGGCTGCTGCTTTAAGCATATACTGCTAAGGAACTTAGCTAAATAAATGTTAACTTTGTTAAATCTTACTGTCTGAATTAAGTTTTTCAATGCACACAAAAAAGAGGCCAACATCAATGCTGACTGACCATGCCTGAGGAAGTAACTCAATAGGACAGGAAATCAAAAATCACAAAGTATCAATGTGAGTGTTTGGGGGGGGGGCAATCCTAAAAATTGGTAACACTAGACATGTAAAATAGGAGAGAAAGCACCTCCATGGGGTTCTACCACTTATACCAAAGAAGCATCACACAGTAACAACTGTGTCAGATTCATGTTCATGCTTAGATTCTAACGGGTCCTAATTTCTTCTTAAAGTCCTCATTTCAACATTTACTTGCTCACTACTATTCTACAAGCTATAGCTACTTCTCAAGCTCCCAAATAATCACAGACAGAAAGATCATATGACTTCACAGCAAACAAACAAAAAGGCTCCAGTGTACTTTATAAATATTTGGCATACAAACTAAAACTGTAACCCCTGCTAAGCAATCAGCAATAATTACAACTTACCCACATGAAAATAAAATGCACATCTCAGTATCCAATCAGAACAGGCTCCCAGTCTTTATTCTGAGAAGCTCCTAAGTTTAATGTTGTTTTTAAAAGCAGCATTCCATTTTTTAAACAAAGGCCAGATGGCTCAGTGGGTAAAAACATTTGCCAGGCAAGCCTGAAGACCTGAGTTTGATCCCAAAATCCATGTATAAGTGGGTCATCCTCTGATCTTCACATGTATGCAGCAGCTTGCAGATGCACATGCACATGTGCACACACACATTTTAAAAACAAAGTATTATCACTTCATTCTATTCTGAGGTCTTTAATTTGTTTGTTCTGAGGATGGCCTCATGTAGCTCAGGTTAGCCTTGAACTCCCTGTTTAACAGAAGGTGATGGCCTCCTCAATCCTCTGGCTGAGAACCTTAATTTTTGACAAAGGGGTTAAAAATCCTTCACAGGAAATACTTATGGATGATGGTTCAATAATCTCAACACATGTATTAAATAGACAGGTTCTAGCTAGTGAGATGTGTAAGCAAGTACTTGTTGGGACCTGAGTTTGATCTCTGAAGTCCATGGTAACTGTAGAGAACTGATTCCTGAAAGTTGTCCTCTGACTCCCACACCTGTGACATTTCATATGCATGCCCACACCTATACACAAAATAATAAATCAATTAATTAAAAATAGGATCCTGTTAACACAAATAGGAATATGCAAGTGAGGGAATCAAACATTATCTTATAAACGTGTAACACCAACATTTTTTTCTTTGATGTTGTACCTATCTCCATAAACATTTAAGTCCCTCAATTAGGCTGCATCAGTAACAGGCAATATTTATGCAGGAATCCATAATGTGCAGAGAACTGACAACATACAGGACCTCATTCAAGACTCACCACTGAGTAAGATGCTGCAGGGGATGTAGCTCAGCAGAGCATTTGCCTTGCAGGCACAAGCTCCTAGTTTCCATCCTCAGCCCTGAGGCCAAGTGGTGTACACCAGTAACCTCAGCACCCAGGAAGTGGAGAAAGGTCAGGAGTTCAAGGTCATCCTTGACTACACAGAGAATCCTAGACCTGCCTGGACTACATAAGGTTCTATCCCAAAATAAAAATAAGGTTGGGGTGGGGGGACTAAACAGATAAAAGACCCTGCCTCCAAGCCTTTCAAACTAAGTTCAGCCCACAGGTCCCACAAAGGTGAAAGGAGAGAACCCACTGCTGAAATTGTCCTCTAACCTCTAATGTACACCATGGCACGATCCTCTCTCTCTCTCTCTCTCTCTCTCTCTCTCTCTCTCTCTCTCTCTCTCTCTCTCTCACACACACACACACACACACACACAAAAATGTAATAAAAAATTTTAAGAAAGGAAAAAAAGTGGGAGGAATATGAGCAAGCAAATACAAGCCTAAAGACCCGAGTCTGGATACCCAGCATCCATGTCAAAATGTCAGGCTTGGTGTTACAGGCCTGTTTGTAATCCGTAACTGGGAAGCAGAGACAAAAGGATACTGGGGGTCACTGGCCAGTCTAGCCAATGTGACTCCCAGGTGACTGAGAAATCCTGTCTCAAAAGAAAAACAGTGGATGGTAAAGAAAATCACTCAAGGTCAAATCCTGTCCCATACACATTTACAATCCCACCTCCCAAACTGCTATTTCTAGGTCTCTTGAGACAATGGCTGGTCTTAAATAACCTTGTACTTCTGGATCCTCTTGCTTCCCTCCTCCCAAGTTGGGATTATAGGTATGGGCCATCATACCTGGTTTATGAAGTGCTAGGAATCAAACCCTGGGTGTCCCGTATGCTAGACAAGCATTTTACCAACTGAGCTATGGTCTGTTAGGTCCCATGTTTTTATAAGTCGACTCTAAACAGGTGACTTGACCTTGGGATCTGAACACAGGACTCTTGGCTTTAAATAGTTTATATTCTACTGCCTCAAAATATAGTCTGTCACCAGAGTGAACAAACTAACCCTAGCCAAGCCTCCCTGGCCCTTACCACTCCTGCCATATCCCCTCTGAGTTACGGTTAATTCCATGTTAATTCCATAAGGTTTTTGCTCTTTCCAGATATAAAGTTTTCCTCTTTTGTCTAGAAAATGTTTTCAAGTCTAATGTGTTAAGTGAGGGGAATGTATCAGCGCCATTCAACAAAGAATCAAATGAAGGGTCCATAAATGCCATTCAACATACAGGAAACAACATCTCAGCTGCGTCAGGCCTTATACAGGCACTCCTGTATGTGTTTTCCCAGGCAGTGGGTGACCTCAAAAAGATGGAAAACTTTTCTATGCAACTAGCTCCACAAAGTTCTAAAGTACACAGTTTTGTCTCAGCCTCCTATTTTCCCCATCTTCATTTTTATCCCTCTTCTCCAGGCCTCTCTCAGAGCCAATAAGGTCACTGATACCTCCATCTTTTTTTTAAACTAACATACAACTTGAAATAACTAATATACACCAACAGCCTATACACAACACATTTAAATTAAGTGTCACTTGAATTTTAATACTTAACACATACTCCTTTCTCTTGGGACTTAAAACTCCCCCAAACTGAATATTTTACCATGAGCATTCCTACCAAAAAGAGTTTCACAAATACAACTACTTGAGCTCCTGGAATACCATTCTCTTCACTAAGAACCCTCTAGATTACAAGGGTGAGAGAGTACCATGCAATGAATTCTGAATCTGTTAGGTAATTCACTCAACTGTCCTAGCAGAAGAATTTAGAATTTTTTTTTCTGGGGGTGGAGGGTGAGAAAGAAATGGTAGATGAAGCAGGCCTATTACTTAAAAACTCCAAATCTAAACTACAACAGATTCCTAGTAACTGCTGGATAGAACATCCAGAAGTAGTCTTTCATCTTAAGAGAGCTTTTCAGTTCAAATCTGCATAAACAAACTTTGTCCTTCAATCTTTCAACTCCTCGGCAGTTTTTCAAGGTCACTTTTCAGAGCAGCGACAAAGGCCTGCATCCAGGAACTTGGGCTGTTATCCCACTCCAGCTGGAAGTGTCTAAACCTAAACCCCAATGAATCCTCTCAGGTAAATCCTTTCCTCAAGAGGAAGCAGGGGAAGGCAGCTCAACACCTTCCAAACTTCTCCTCTAGCCAGGCCTGCTTCCTCCCTTCCCTGTCCAGAGCTACTGCTGCCTCACTGCTCCACACTCAATCTGCAGCAGGAATGTTCCAATGACCTTCATTCAGTATTTGCAAATAAAGAGAAAAACAAAGAACTGCTTTTTAAAAACCAGGCATATTACAGATCTTAGTACACAGAACTAATGATTCCACTGTTCACAAGAACTGACTTGTTACTTACTGATTAGCAACCTCTATTAGCTTCACATCCTTAAAGAAGGGGGTAACTATCAAGGGCAAAAAGGCTACTTACACTCTTAACTTTTCTAATTACAAACTGCAGGTAAGCCCCTTAAACATTTCATACTGAAAATGAAAGGCATTTTGCTTGAATCATTTAAAAGAACCAAATCAACAGCTGACAAAAATGTGATAACCTTGTCACTTCGAATTTTAACTGGCCTCTAAACTAACCAGCACATTAATATAAACATTTAACAACAAAGACTTAATTGATTCTTATTAGAATCTAGAGACAGACAGGTAGATCAAGAAAGTTATAGGAGAATTTCAGGCTGGCATGTGGGCCTTTCGCATTAGAACCTGCATCGGTTGCAAATCATATTTTCAAACAAATTGAAAGAGCATTAATGTGGCTTCTATCTCTAAAAACATGTGTGTCAACGAAGTGCATGGAAATAGAAAAACTCTTAAAACAACTCAGCTTATTCTGGAGAAAAGCTTCAGTGCACTTGAACAAAGGAAAATTATTTAGAAAACAGTTAAGTTTACCCAATGCAAAGACACAGTGCTTTGCTTCTGTATGCCCATGAAAAATGATTAGCCCTTCCTGCATCTGTCTTGTCGATATTAAAGCAGGAAAATCCTAGTTGAAGGACATGCAAAATCTAACCAGAGCAAGGTAATCTAGGTGCACAAGAAGGTATGCATGGAATGTCAAGTGGCCATTTTCTGAAACAGTGCAACTTGTCTATACTCTCTGAAGCTACCAGTCTCTATCAGCTCAACACAAAACAAAGAATTAAACTTACCGAGAACTGCATTAATTTTACATGGAGTTATTTATATCTCCTCGGACAGGGAGAATTTAAGTCACTCCTATCCCTCCCCCTAAAAAAAGAACGGAGGACAAAAGGCAGCAGAAGATGCAGAAACCTGAGTCTGGAATGTCCACTCCAGTGAAAACCCGAACAGCTGTCCTCCCACCCCCCAGCAAACTATTCGCCATTTTTCTTTGTCTTTCAGCTGACCCCTGCCTCAGTGAAAAACTCTGAGGCTCCAATGAAGCCTGCAGCCTCCTTCCACTTTAACAGTCAAAGGCATTCAATCTAGCCTGCTATTTGACACCAAACCTTGCCTCCAAAGCAGTCCCATTGGCTGAGCCGTTTTATCAGCTAAGAATACAAAGCCATGATTGGCTGTTCACGTCATCAGTTACCTCCTTTGTACACTTCCTGTTTTAAAGTTACCTTGAGAAGCAGAACAGGGGTCAGATTCTTCACTTCAAACCCAAGAACTTAAGGATTGGAAATACCCAGCAAATGCACACAGCAGACATATATGGTCTCATGCGCTTCAAAAACGGGGGAGGGCAAATTTAGAATTGTTCTTAAAAACCAAAGGAAAGGTTCGCTACACTTCCCACCCAAAGGATTTCCTATTGGCTACAGAGTTCCATTTAAAAAATTTAAGATAATTTCACTGCTTCTGATTGGCCATGAATGGTGTCTGTAAGACATTGCTACAGTATCCTATGGCAGTAAACCAGAGAAGCAATGTGCACAAGGTTGGAAAGTTGTGACCATATATCTCTAGGTTTCTACTGATCATTATTAACAGAAGAAGAATAAAACCAGGCAGGGTTAATCAAAGAAAAACAGCTTTCTCAATAATATCAGTAAAGCTATGCTCATACAACAGTCTTCAGGATTTCGAAAAAGGTGCCTGTCTTTGTATTCACGGCAATTTTATTTTAAAAGCACAGACCACTACAAAGGCAATGCATTTTATTTTAAAACACCAACAAATCAAATAGGAAGATTTGGGGGTAATGTATGAAGTTGGCGGGAGCATTTCAAAAGAAGCCCACCACAATGCTCCACTTCAACTTACTGAAAATGTGATGGAGGGGAAAATGCCTTCTATGACATCAAAACTCTGAACCAGGCATGGGAGCACATACCTGTAATCCCAGCTAACCAGCAGGAAGGATGGTGCAAAAGAATTCAGAATTCCAGTGTGGTCTACATAACAAGACCCTGGGTTTTTTTGCTTTGTTAAATAAGCAGCAGGAGTGATCTCAGAAAAGATTAATAGTTTTACTTGGCTCACTGCTGTTTCTAGAAACATTCTAGGGTACTGAAGGTCACCAGGGGTAACCACAGAGTTACCTATAGACTTTGGGCTCTACAACCTACCTTTTAATTGTATGACACAGACTAAGCTTGAACCATAGTTAGTTCATTTGTAATACAGTTTGTATACACTGTAGGGACTAAATGGATTAATATATATAAAGTACATTATATGCTATGCTTGAATAAGCATGGAAAAAATATGAAGTGCTGAATGCCATCTAATTCTACCTTCTAGTTTTTACAGAGGACACCATGCAAAAAGAAAACAAGACTTGTGCTAAGGCCCTAAAGCTACTTTGTGGTAATTTCCCTTCTATGTCCTGTATCCCTGCAGCAAGCAATTCCTCAGCTGTAAAGAACTGTGTAAGAGGACTCCCAGCTGGAACTAAAAATCCCTGGTTTTTAGGCCGGAAATCCAGGCCTTTCACCACCAGTCACAGCCAAGGTCTGGTTATTGTTCTAAAAGTCTGCCTTTCAACTCTGTTTTTGATGTACCAGATTAAACCAATCAAGTCCCTTGCTACTCTGTGAAGTTCTTGGGCATAGTTTTTATTAGTTCTTGGCAGTTTACAAGAAAAACATTTCAACTCCTATTTCTCATCAGCGGTCACCACAGTAGAATTCCAACCACAGTGAGAAGAAAACACAAATTATCCCTGAATTTCCATTTGGCAACCTGACCCATTCACTTTCTCTTCCCTAGCTGATATTACCATAGACTAAGTGCCTCATGGGATATCTAGGACTCTAACTTTCGTTCTTCCCTGGCCCCGAATCTTGGCAGCTCTCTATACCACACAATTGCATCTACTCATCCTAAAAAATACTCTCATCACTAAGAGAGAAAACCTGTAACTCAGGTTACACAGTTCAAGCTTCAGTGCTCTCATAGAAGGGTGAGAACTCATGCTCTTGGCCAAACTCCTTATTAGCTGTTTGATCTTAGCCAAGTTACTTAAGCATTCCTGAGCTCATTTCATGTTGAAAGTGATAAAACAGAATTAACTCACAGGAGAGCTGAGATAAATGAGAGCACTAAGCAAATCTGTAATATAGTGGGACTCAATCAATATCTAAACATACATTTTACTACAGTGCTTTATACATACTATTAATTTATTTTTAAAAACACCTTTATTACCACAGAAGAGATTCTTCAAGGCAGCAACTGTGTTTTCTGTCTTTCTGCATGTGTTCCCGGTGCTCAGCATCAATATATAAATGAGGTGCACATTTGTAATCCCAGGACTCTGGAGGCTAAAGCAGGATTTCAATGAATTCAAGGACACCCTGGCTACACACAGTAACTACCAGGCCAACCAGAGCTATACAAGATCCCGTCTAAAAAAAAAAAAAAAGGCCCTCCTACCCCTTGCAAAGATATAAACCAATCTTGGCTTTAGCCACAGTGTCAGTAAACGGGATAGTGACAGTGACTGCTGGAGAACACTGCAGAGTGAATGCCTATCTAAAGGGCAAGCACTAACAAGAAACACTAACCTACTGCACTCTGAGCTCCAGATGTTTTAAAGACACAAAAGTCAAATTACTTTAATGCCAAATCTTTGTATTTTAATGTGTGTTTCAAATCTTTTTTTTTTTTTTCTTTTTTTTTTTTTTTCGAGACAGGGTTTCTCTGTGTAGCTTTGCGCCTTTCCTGGAACTCACTTGATAGTCCAGGCTGGCCTCGAACTCACAAAGATCCGCCTGGCTCTGCCTCCCGAGTGCTGGGATTAAAGGCGTGCGCCACCACCGCCTGGCATGTGTTTCAAATCTTTTAAAAAGTTATAAGCGGGCCAGGCGGTGGTGGCGCACGCCTTTAATCTCAGCACATGGGAGGCAGAGGCAGGCGGATCTTTGTGAGTTCGAGGCCAGCCTGATCTACAGAGTGAGATCCAGGAAAGGTGCAAAGCTACACAGAGAAACCATCTAGAAAAACGAAAAAAAAAGTTATAAGTAAATCGGCCGGGCATGGTGGTACACACCTTTAATCCCAGCATTTAAGAGGCAGAGGCAGACAAATCTCTTGAGTTCAAAGCCAGCTTGATCTACACAGTTGAGTTCCAGGACACCCAGAACTACACAGAGACCCAATCTCAAAACAAACAAACAAAAAAAGTTATAAGCAAATGAAAGAAAATCAGAAGCTATTTACTGGATTACAGCTTCTGACACAAATTTTTCCCCTGACTTAGTTCTGAATTACTATTAGCTACTTCCAAATCAAACCTACCTCAAGGCTTGTTTGTTTTTAAGTATCAACATATCTTGAAAAGACAGAAATAGCTAAGCCTGATGGTGAGAGCCTATAATACCAGTAACAGGCTAAGGCAGGAGGATGATAGCATGATACCATCTAAAAAAGTAAGAGGAGCTGATTAGTGGCTCAGTGGTAGAGCACTTGCCTAACACAGACACCACACACACACACACACACACACACACACACACACACAGAAACAGACACACACACAAAGCTCGAGGTTCAATCCTAACTACAAACAATAATAACCAATTTAATAATTATTTTAAGATGCTCCCCAAAGGCAACCTAGGAACAATTAAGAGCAATAAATATCCTCAAAATAAAAGAATGCTGCACTGGTTCTTAGAAAATGGTACCTTGAGCTACACAAAGAAACTCTGTCTTGAAAAACAAAAAAAGAAAATGGTTACTCAATGAATGAATGAGGGGGAAAAAGACCTCTAATAGATGATAAATTCTAAATTATTCAGTTAAGTAAAACATAGTCTTCAAGGCCAGCCTGAACTACACAGCAAGTTCCGGGCTAGTCAGGGATACATAGTGAGACTCTACTAAAATTAAAACACACGCCAGGCTGTGGTGGCATATGCCTTTAATCCCAGCACTCAGGAGGCAGAGACAGGTGGATCTCTGTGAATTTGAGGCCAACCTGGTCTACAGAGTGAGTTCCAAGACAGGCTCCAAAGCTACCAGAGAAACCCTGTCTCGAGAAAACACACACACACACACACACACACACAGACGAGGAGAGGGGCAGGCAGGGATAAACCAAAGCATAAATTGAGATCAATGGATGAAAAATTATTCTGGAGGAACTTACTTCAGCTCTCAGCTGTCCAAACATGGGGACAAGCTGTCTGGAAAGCTATGAATGGGGCTGTTAGTCACAGGCTGTCTCAACACTTGACGAGGATATGTAAAGACAAGAAAAGGAAAAGAGCAGCCATGTAGAGTAGCACACAAAAGCCCAGACTACCCACCTAGACAGATTTAGACTCCAATTTCTCATCATCATGACTGTGTAGCTGATGGCCTCAAGCTAGTTACTTAAAGCTCTACTGCAGCCAGTCTCCTGTACTGTAACAGCCCACAAGGTTGGAAGATTAAAATAACTGTTTGTTCAACAAATACGTACAGGCACAGGCACGGTGCTGAGCCCTGAATCCCAAACCAGACACAATGTCTGTCTTCAATGGGGTTAAAGTCTATTATAAGAAATTTAACCCAGGTATCATGATGTTGTGCTAGTTACCAGGACGTATGTGCAGTGCTACAGAAGGATAAGCAGAGGACCTCATTAAAGTCAATAGTATGTAAAGCCTCGAGCCTATTAAAAATCAGGCTGCTCAGAGGGCTTCTTGGGGGAGTTAAAATCTTAAGAATAAGAGCCCCTGGTATGACAGCAGTCAGTGGTGAAAAATACGAATGGGAAGCCAAGCATGCTGGTGTATATATGTGTGACCTCATCATTCAGAAGGCTGAGGTCAGCCTGGGTTACATAGTGTACTAAACCCTGCCTCAAAAGAGAGAAGAGGCCAGGCATGGTGATGAATGCCTTTAATCCCAGCATTCAGTAGGCAGAAACAGGAGGATCTCTGTGCATTCTGAGTCAGACTGATCTACACACTGAGTTCCAGGACAGCCAGGTCTAAACAGAGAAAGTCTGTTTAAAATGGGGGGGGGGGGGCATGAGAAAGGGGGAGAGAGTAAGGAGAGAAGAGGGACTGGGGGAAGGTGGGAGAAAAAGGGAACTATTAAGATTTCTCTAAAATCAGTGAGACTCAGTAGTTGTGATGTTATTTTATTACTACTCCATGTGTGGGCTGTGGAGGTCACAGGACAACTTCTGGAAGTAGTTCTCTTTCCACCTTAGGTTCTAAGGATCAAACTTAGGTCATTAGGCTTGCATGGCAAACACTTTCACCCACTGAGTCATTCTGATGGCCCAGAACTCAGTGGTTAATGACACATACAGAACAACAACAATGTGCCTGTTATAAGCTCAAAAAAATGAGCTATTAATTATGACTTATTACCGATTAGATTGGATAACCTTTAAAATAATAATCTCTAAGAATCTACGTCACTTTTGAGACATTCTCAGAAAAGTCCTTTCCCAATATAGGCCCAGCTATCCTGCACAGATCATTCATTTTTAATTCACAGTCTGCCCTATCTCACCTGAGCTCCAATACACAATGGTTATAGCACAAAACCTTTATTAATTCTCACAAACATACACATACAAAGGCCTGACTAATAATTGTAAAATAAGGAATTACATTTCACTTGGTCACTATTTAGTAACACATTTTTTGTAGAAGGAGAGACTCCAGGCAACTCTACTCGGATAGCTGTCTAACAGTTTAATGCACTAGTTGGGCGTGGTAGCACATTACTTTAGTCCCAGCACTAGGCAGGCAGTGGCAGGATCTCTGTGAGTTCCAGGACAGCCATAGCTATGTAGAGAGATCCTGCCTTAAGTAAGTAAATAAAGTTTAATGCACATTATGTTTTCCTTTAAGTTTAGTATTACTGAAAATGACATTAAATATCACCATAAACAAAATATTCTGCCTTCCAGATTACTGTCAGCCAAGCACACTCTGCTTCCTAAACTGTCCATTTCATAATGAACAAGTTCTATGGTACTGAGCCCTCTTGGGAAAGTAGTGATTTTTAAGACAGAAGTGACAGATATTCAACTGTGAAGATGGTATATACCTCATTAGCCCTCATTCTGTTTTGCTGTTGTTGTTTGTTTTTTTAAGACAGGGTTTCTCTGTGTAGTTTCGGTGCCTGTCCTGGATCTCACTCTGTAGACCAGGCTGGCCTCCAATTTACAGAGATCAGCCTGGCTTCTGCCTCCAAGTGCTGGGATTAAAGGCGTGCACCACCACTGCCTGGCACCCCTCATTCTCTTAAAATGGACATATCATATGCATTCTTATCACTGAGCAAAGAACCTCACTTTATATAGCTACCTGGACAATTTGCAGCTTGAGTCTAGGTAGGGACTGGGGCAATTAGGTACCATGAAGAGCTTTAGAAACTCATAGCTTTCCACCAGTGGCATGATATAAAACATTCTATATGGCTGGGCAGTGGTGGCGCACACCTTTGATGCTAGCACTCAGGAGGCAGAGGCAGGCGAATCTTTGGGAGTTCAAGGCCAGCAAGAGTGAATTCCAGGACGGCCAGAGCTATTTATTACACTGAGAAATCCTGTCTTGAAAAACAAACAAACAAACAAAAACACTGTATATGTAGTATAATTTCCTGGGTCATTTCACTTCTTCTCTTACTGAAAGACTGTTCAAGATTACTATTTATGGTTCATACTCAGAGCAATCCTTGAATCTTACATACTACTGACTTTAAATGGACAGTATAGCTTAAATAGGACACCTTTAAGTACCTTAGACATTGACACTTCAAACCTTTAGTTTAAAGCTATTCTAGGAACACTCAAGTGCAGAAAAGGTAGTCTGTAGTCACCTCTCTAAACTACACCTGAAGGTTATCTATCCATTACAAAGTTCTCTCTGCAGATTGGGAGCATGAGCCCACACTGGACTGGAGATGACCATGAGTGCTTCTCAAAGACTTCTCAACACATCACTGTTGAGAAACATGAAAGGTGGAAGAGTGCAAACAAATCTTGCAACCTGACAAAAGGTCTTGAAGGCAGGCAGATTTTTCCCCCCACAATGTTATCTTCTGCAACACACAAACCAAAATCCAACTTCAACTAAAATTTTCTACACTAGGGAAACTAAAAAAAAAAAAAAAAATTACTATAAATCTCTGTATGGAATACTGGTTGTTCTAACTTTAAAAAATTGCTTCTAGCAAATAGGAAAAGCTTTTCATTCCACCACCGTCTTTACCTGGCTGCAACTGGAAGTTAACAGAAGCTATCAAAAGACACTATTCCCTGAAACAAATTACCCAACCACTTTGAGCATGTACAAGTTTAAGACTGACCTCACACTGGCCCATGGAAAATCAGCCTCTAAGCCACAATAGTCCAAATGATTGAGGTTTCTCTTTTCTATCAGTGGTTGCTCCCCCATGTGGAATCCTACTGCACACAAAGGAGGAGAGAACTATAAAAGACCTCCTTGTTGAAAAAGCTCTAACTGGATGTCAGTTAGAATGGCACATTTTATGCCGTTCCAAAAAGAAAATAATGAGTTCTCTCATTTATTAAGGTCCACAGTGTTATCTTCTCATGCAATTATACTCATTTCTTGTAATTACTACTTTACAAAGGAAAAATCTAAAACTCAGACAAGACTATACCCCAGCACAGAGTAGAAGCTGCAGAAACTGCAGCAACACAGATCTTTCCTAGGTCCAACATCAGCTGCTATACCATGGAATCCATTGCCTCCAGCAGTTAATCCACTGAAAACATGCTGGGTGCTTTGAGTCTCTGCAGGGAAAATACTAAAATGAGCTGTATGTTAACCTCCCTAATATCCCAGTTCATGCATGAGAACCTGAGTAAACAAAAGAGAGACTATAAGACATTACATAACTCACAACCAGTTTCCTCTGAAACAAGTAGAAGTGAAAGGAACAACTTTGCTAGCTAAGGAATGTCCTTAAACTGTAATATCTGAGGCTGGAATAAAATTTAAGGTTATTTATGACCCTAAGTATGCCCTCTGCCATTCTCCTTCCAATGAATGAGGTAAACTTGAACTTAATACTTGAAGTCATCACTGGAATCATGTGGTAGTATACTTTCCTGGCATGTGACTCTGGGCACTGTACCAAAGGGGTTAAAGAAAAAGTCAAAATATACCCTATAGACTAAATATTCAAGAGGCCAGGACAAGAGGATCCCAAGTTAGAGGCTAGCTTGAGCTACATAGGAAGATCATGCCTTTATTTTTATTTCATTTTAATAATTGATTAATTTAGAGACAGAGTCTCACATATCTCAGTCTGGCCTCAAACTACTGAGCCTTCCTTCTCTACCTCCTGGGTGCTGGGATTACAACTACTGGATGCTAGTATCAAATCCAGGGCTTACTGCATGCTAGACTCATACTCTACCAACTGAGCTACATCACCAGTCCAGGAACCAAGGTCCGTCTCTACCAGTAAGTCACTGCTTTCCACAGGTGAGGCAATGCTGTCCAGTGGAATGAAGTCACCTATCCAGTGACTGAGGATAGACAAGGCATGTCTTTACAAAGCTAAGCGACTTTGAAAAGATTCTCTTACTCTTTAGGACCTCAACACAAAGAACATGCTTAAAAACAGCTGCAGATAAAACTTTCTGATAAAGGGCAAGTGTTTCTTTTCCCTAACAAGGTATCTATGGTACCAAGGCAATACTGACTTTAAAAATAAAGGCTCTTGCCCGGTGGTAGGTCTTTAATCCCAGCACTTGGGAGGCAGAAGCAGGAGGATCTGAGTTCGAGGCCTGCCACGGCTACACAGAGAAACCCAGTCTCAAAAAAAAAAAACAAAAACAAAAAAAATAAATAAGGGCTCCAGCTGGTCACAGTGACACCTATCTTTAATACCAGCATTCAAGAGGTCAATCTCTATGAGTTCTAGGCCAGCCTGCTCTACCCTATCTCAAAAATAAAAATAAGGCCGGGCAGTGGTAACACACGCCTTTAATCCCAGCACTCAGGAGGCAGAGGCAGGCGGATCTCTGTGAGTTCGAGGCCAGCCTGGTCTACAGAGAGAGGTCCAGGACAGGCTCCAAAGCTACACAGAGAAACCATCTCGAAACACCAAAAAATAAAGTAAAAATAAAAAATAAAATATAAAATAAGCTCCAGGCTGGCAAAGCCTGAGGACTGGAATGTAACACGTGGATTTCACACGGTGGAAGGAGAGAACATACACCTACAAACTGTCCTCTGACCTCAAACATGTGATGGCTCACAGCCAAATATACACAATAAATAAATAAAAATGCAATAAAAATTTCAAAATATAAAAGAATAAGAGCTCCAAGATACAAGCATGGCAGGGCCCTCCGGATAATCTCATCAGTTAGGAGGTGGAGTCAGAAGAATCGGGAGTGACAAGAATCAGCTACACAGCGAGTTCAAGGGTAGCCTGGACTACATGAGAAAGGGAAAGGAAGAGGAGGGAAGGAGAGAGATTGGGGGGGGTGGGGAGGAACAATTCTAGAGTGTAGGAATTGAGAATTACAGACCTGTGCCTGGATCTGGACTCGATCACTTACTAGCTGCAAACCTAAGTAAATTCCTAGTGGTTTCATTTTGCTTTTAGAGAGCCTCATCATATCGTATAGGCTGACCTCAAATTCCTGGGCTCCAGCAACCCTCCCACCTTAGCCCGCCCGCTGGGACTCCAGCAACACCAAACCAGGGACAGTGCACCTGGCTCCAGCAATGGACAAACTGTTCACTCAGAGAATGAGAGTAACACTGCTATTATCTGTGTGACATATAATGCACATATACCCCAGCTAGTACAATGTAAGCACGCAATACACGGTAGTAGTAGCTCTATTATTCCTGAGTTTAACTCACAGACCACCGTGATTCAGTACCTCCGAACTGAAGGTAAAAAGATCAAATTTAGGGATGGGGGTGTAGCTCAGCTGGTAGCGTTTGTCTATCATGCACAAAGCCCTGACCCTGTGTTCTTCTAATGGCAGGAAAATTTCATATGAAACATCTCAAAACTAGCACGATCACAAACGCTGTAATTTCATATGACACATCTCAAAACTAGCATGATCCCAAACCCTGTAATCCCTAA
Organism: Peromyscus californicus insignis; assembly: GCF_007827085.1. NCBI lineage: Eukaryota > Metazoa > Chordata > Mammalia > Rodentia > Cricetidae > Peromyscus > Peromyscus californicus. The sequence continues at coordinate 32,647,834 of NW_026294573.1, read as the reverse complement.
CTTCCCAATTATGCAAATACCATCCAGAGCCTACTTAATGCAATGCTAAATTTGGCATTCAGTGTCTAAAACCTGACACACCTGTCCAATGGGATTCCTCTTTCTGTTTACCTGTTTCTCACACCCCATGCCAGAACCCAGAATGAACTCCGGGGCTCCACCCAAATCCTCCGGGTTTCAAAACCTGAATTCTACAGCAAAATCCTTCGTCTGACTCTTGTGTTTTTGGTTCTCAGGCCCTCCACTCCCATACCATGCACTCAGACTTCTATTCAGGGTCATTCCCAAGCTGGTTCACGCTCCACGTCTAGCACCCTTGGATCTAGAAGACCCTTCTTCTGTAACTCCTGTTCCGGTGTTTACAAACCAGGGGCTTTGCACGCCCCCCATCTGTAGTTGGCTGAGTGCCTCTGGAACTAGGAGTGCCCCCTTTTGCAGGCCATAAGCCAGGCTACCACTCTTTCTTTCTCCTTAGGGCCTCCGGCTTCGCCCCGGAATCTCCTCGCCACGCTGGCCTTGGAGGGATGGTCTCCCCGACCCCCGCAGCCTGAGCAGCTAGCTAGCTAGCATCCCGACAGCCGCCAATTCCTTCATCACCCCCCAGGCCGGAGCCGGCGTGACCAATAAGGTGCCAGGTCCGCGGCCTCCCCGCCGCCGACCAATCACGAGCGAGCCCCCCCGCAGTCGCCTTCCGCCAATGGGAGAAAGCCCGCGGGCCCAGGCGCACGGACCCCGCGAGCGCAGCCGCGGCGACAGCGGCGGGCCCGGCGAAGACACAACATGGCGGCGGCAGGCCCGACCGAAGTGCAGCGGCGGCCGCAGAGGACAGTGAGATCTCCGCCAGAGGCGGGAAGCGCCGCCCCCACGGCTGGCCGTCGCCGCCGCCGCCGCCGCCGCCGCCGCCCTCTCCACCCTCCTCGCCCAAGCTCCCATACACTCACAGGCCTCTCTGCTCCGGAGTCCAGCAAAGACAGCAGCCGCCCCCGCGCTGCTGCGCCGTCGAGCAATGCAGAGGCCCCGGGCGCGGTGGAGGGGAGGGGGAAGCGTGCGTCACGGAAAACGGAGCGCGCGCGGAGCGGGGGCGCAAACAAGATGGCGGCCACGCCGTTGTACCGTCTCTCCCCCCCCCCCCGCCCCTCCCCCTCTCTCTCGGCGCCTTGACTCTTAGCACCGCGTAGTGCGCAGCAGCTGAGCCGCCCGAGGTCTCGCGAGAATTGAGAAGGGCCGACTGCCGGGCAAAACGGATCAGTGAGAGCGGAGACTTCTCAGACCCCGCCCCCTTCCCGGGGCCTCGGGAGGCGTTTCCTGGTGACCTCCGAGGACGTTCTATTCCTGAAGATCTCAGCTTTGATGTGCGTGCTTCTGAGTGTTTAGGAAATAGTTTTCCGTGTTTTGTTTTTCAAGGAAATGAATGGTGGGGGGAGAAGAACTTCGCCAGCATTCCAAGTTGAAAAAGTCGCGGGGGCCAGCGAAATGGCTCAGCAAACCTGACAACCTGAGTTCGAGCTGTAGAACCCGTAGACCGGAAGAAGACTCCGGAAAGTTGTCCTCTGATCTTACCGGCGCCGCAGAGCGCGCTCATACACACACAATAGTACAACTGAAAAACAGAACCGAAAAGGTGATGTGTTGCAGGAATCCTAAATGGTCTTATAATGAAAACCCAGAGCCAGATATTGGGGTAAATGCTGAAAGATCGGAGGAAACAAGCCACAGCCACTTCTCACCTCGCCAACTCCTCAACGAAAAGAGAAGATCCTGTTTCCCTGAATGCCCCTGAGCCCTCAGCCGAAAGGATTGACTTCCTGTCTCCTCTTGCCTTACATTCCTTTCTCTGCCCAGCCATATCACTTCCTGTCTCAACCTTCCTAGTGCTGGGATTAAAGGTGTGTGATCCCAAATGCTGGGATTAAAGGTGTGTGCCACCACTCCCTTGCTCTTTTTCTTTTAGACTGGATTAATCCTGTGGCCTTGAACTCTTCAGAGATCCAGATGGATCTCTACCTTTGCCTCCCAAATGCTAAAATTAAAGGTGTGTGCCACCACTGCCTGTTCTCTACGGCTAACTCTGTGATTGGCTCTGTCCTCTGATTATCGGCAAACTTTTATTAAATTACAAATATCACCACAGTGATGACATTTTCAAACCTGAGAATTAGCATAAAAAGATTAAAGATGGGTTTGGGAGGTGGCTCAGTAAAGTGCTTGCTACAATCTTGAAGACCTGAGTTAGATCCCCAACACCCATGTAAGAAGCTAGCACAGGGGTCCTCCCGTAACTACAGGGCTGGAAAGGAAATCAGCCAGCCTTGCTGAATCAGCAAGCTTCAAGTTCAGTGGGAGTCCCTGTCTATAACATTGGGTTAGGGTTAGGCATAATAGTACATACTTTTAATCCCAGCACCTGGGAGGCAGAAGCAAGAGGATGTCTGAGTTCAAGAGCAGCTTTGTCTACAAATCGAGTTCCGGGCCTGCCAGAGCTACATAGGGATACCCTGTGTCAAAAAATAGGGTGGAGTTGCCATTAAAGACATCCAGATGTTGCCTTCTATGGCACCTGCGTACCCATGCAAATACACCCACACACACAAATAGGGCTAGGTGTGTTGAAACATGCCTCTAATCCAGCATTCAGGATGCTGAAGTACAGGGGTCATAATATGGAAGTCAGCCATTTGCCTGGGGGGGGGTAGTATTTCACCATTTTACTTTTTGTTTTTGGACAGGGTCTTGCTATAACTGGTTGCTTTGGTGTTCATTATGTAGTCCACTCTGGCCTTAAACTCAGCAAAATCTTCCTTGCTTAGCCTCGGGTCCTGGGATTACAGACACAAACTACTATCCCCAGCTCAAAAAAGACATGTTTTACTAAATAAGAAATTGTATATTGACTGAGCTGTGGATGTAGCTGAGGAGGCAAGTTATTAAAATATTTAAGGCCCTGGGGTATGCTCCAGCACCAGAAAGAGGAGGCAGGCTCAGGATGTGGTTCAGAGTGCTTGCCTGGTGTGGAAGCCCTGGGTCCAGTCTCAAGCGTGGCATAAAACCTGGTGTGGTGGTACATGCCTTTAATCCCAAGACCCTGAAGGTGAAAGTGGAAGGATCAGTACTAAGTTTCAAACCCCTAGACAAATGGCTGAGGTGCCTATTTAATGTATCAAAGCAGACCTGGCTTCCAGGCTCTCCCAGCATCCCTCAGTCTCTGCCTGTTACAAGGTATGGCTGGTATACCCTGCCCTTTATCCTGAACTCTCCAGTTCAGGGGCTGGGTTGCCCTTCCCCCAAAGGCTCTTCCCTATATAATCCAGACACTTTGTACCTTTGCCCACCTGGCTGCTGCACCTGTTTACCCTCCATCCCAAACACACACACACACACACACACACACACACACACACACACACACACACACACACACACGCCCAGCTCAGCCTGGACTCTCCCAGATGTCCCTGCCACTATCTACACTCTCACTTTTATCTATAATGAACTTTCTCCTCCACCATACCTAGGAGCAGTCATGTCCCTTCCTTTCTTTTTATTTCTTTTTTTCATTCAATCAGAAATTCAAAATCGAGAAAACTAAATTGCCAGATAGCCAGAAATCAGTGCCTGAGGTCCATGTGATGGAAGGAGAGACAGACTCAGGCAGTTTTTCTATCAACTCCACTAGTGTGCTGTGTTACATGCATACCCCTCACAAATACGTGCATGCACACACACACACACAAAAAAAAAAAATGAGAAAAAATGTTGTTCAAGGTAATCCTCTGCTACATTTAAGGGGTGGGGGAGTTGATAAAGAGAGATAAACTTATCTAAACAAAGAAAAACTTGAGAAGTCTGCCAATATTTATTAGAAGATTATGTTTGTGAAAATTGTAAAAACTGTGCATGGAACAGCCCAAGTAATCAAGTATGGACAGTGTGCAGGGGCTGCAGACCATTTCCCTTCAGAGCCTGAAAATTAAGTTGCTCTTAGAATTAAACTAAATGAAGGTCTACGTAGGAAAGGAAATTAGCCAACAACTACCTACTTAAGAAATAATGGGCCGGGCAGTGGTGGCGCACGCCTTTAATCCCAGCACTCGGGAGGCAGAGCCAGGCGGATCTCTGTGAGTTCGAGGCCAGCCTGGACTACCAAGTGAGTTCCAGGAAAGGCGCAAAGCTACACAGAGAAACCCTGTCTCGAAAAACCAAAAAAAAAAAAAAAAAAAAAAAAAAAAGAAATAATGCTGGAGCACTGGTCAAGCAGAGGAGTCCACTTACAGGAGCTGAAGAGATGGCTCAGTGATTAAGACTGTGCACTGCACTTCCAGGGTACCTGAGTTCAGTTCCCAGCACCCATGGGGGAGCTTACAACCACCTGTAACTCCTGCTCTAGGGGATCCAATGCCCTCTTCTGGACTTCATGGGTTACCTGCACATACTCACACATAGATACATATGATTAAAAATAATAAAAAGAAGTCCACTCAGAGTGGGCATGTAGTTCCATGAAAGAACATGTATTCACTGTGCATAGCACCCTGGGCTAGATCCCCAGCACAAAAATGGTAGGAGGGAAAAAAGGGAGCGTCCATTTAGTGCCCTAAAAGTATCCTGTGCTACTTCTTAACCCTTCACTTGCTGGTTTCTGGATACTATGTTGCAACAGATCACAGAGAAGGGGAGTTAGCTGAAGGCCAGGGAACAGGAGCTATTAACCAGCACTAAAGTGTTTTGGTATTTCAGTGGTCAGTATTATAACTGATAACAATATAATAGGAACACAAGATGAACATGAATCCTCGCTGTGGATTGGGTTATTATCCATAGTTTTTGTGCCTCCCTTTCTGAAATCCAGTGTGGCAAGTCCCTAGGGAACTTCAAACCATTAAACTCAGTAAGTTTTGTCTTGTTTTGAAGTTTGGATGGCTAGATGGTTGGATTTTTTGTTTGTTGTTTGTTTTCAATTAAAATTTTTTTTAATTTGTATATTTGTGACATGTACATATGTGTACATGTTCATGTAAACATACATGCACATGGAAGCCAGAGTATGCCTTCCTCCATTGCTCTCCGTATTACTCTTTTTGAGGCAGGTTCTCTTGTTGATCCTGAGGGTCATCAGCTGGGGGAGGGGGGGGCGGTTAGAGTGGCTGACTAGAAATCTCAAAGGATCAGCCTGTCTCTGTCCCACCTAGGCTGGGTTACAGATGTACACCATGACATCTGGCTTCTACATGGGAGCTGAGAATTCGAAGTCAGGTCTTCATGATAGTAACTCAAGCCTTTTAACCCACTGAACCATCTCCCCAGCCTGGATTTTTGTCTTGGTTTTTATTTGCTTGGTTTTAGATAGGGTCTCACACATCCTAGGCTGGTATCTAACTTGCTATGTGGTTGAGAATGACCTCAAACTCCTGACCTTCCTGTCTCTACCTCCCAAGTGCTTAGATTGCATGCCTGAGACATGATGCCCAGCTTGGTTTTGTTTTGTTTGAAACAAAGTCAGAACTCTCTTGTCTCCACTTCTCTAGTGCCAGGCATGTGACACCAACTTAGCCTTGTGTTGATCAAGGAAATATAAACAAAGACTGGAGATATAACCAAGTAGCAGAGTGTTTGCCTAGTTCTTACCTGGCGGCGTGCACAGGGCCAAGTACTGGAAATGTGAAGGGAGACAGGGCTTCATGCAACCCAGATTAGCCTTGAACTTGCTATATTGTCAAAGATAGCCTTGAACTTCTGACCCTCCTGCTTCTACCTCCCAAGTGCTGGCATAAAAACCTTTCAAGAAGAAATTGATGAACTGTCCATGGTCCTGCCTTATTATTTTTCCCCTGCCATGAGAACAGCACATCACAAATAAACCTTCTTCTCCAAGAATGAAAATGAGCAGAGTCACAGCTAACGTATGTGATATATAATGTCGTTTGAGCAAGAAATACATCTTTGTTCTTATAAACCACTGTGATTCCTTTGGCTGTTTCCACAGCTCTCTCTGGGAGTTAACCAAGAACTTATCTACAAATATGATCACAAACAAACTGGTCAAGTCATATGGGAAGAATTTCAAAGGAGGCAAGTATGAATATAATGTAAGAAACAGAAGCTTAATCGGTTTTGTCCAGTGATCTGATTGTATTCTATTTGGAGAGATTCTTTGAGGCAAAGGGCTTGATCAACAGTGACATCCCAAAACACGGTAGTCCCAGAAGGTAACTGTGCTGGTTTGAATGTAATTGGCTCCCTATAATCTCATAGAGAATGGCATTTTTTGGGGTTTTTGTTTTTGTTTTTGTTTTTGTTTTTCAGGACAGGGTTTCTCTGTGTAGCTTTGCGCCTTTCCTGGAACTCACTCTGTAGCCCAGGTTGGCCTCGAATTCACAGAGATCCGCCTGCCTCTGCCTCCCGAGTGCTGGGATTATGCGCCACCACCACCACACGGCAAGAATGGCACTATTAAGAGGTGTATAGCTTTGTTGGAAAGGATATGGCCTTGTTAGAGGAAGTGTGTCACTGTGGGGGCGGGCTATGCTCAGGACACCATCTAGTAAGTCAGTTGACTTCCTGTTGCCTTCAAGATGTAGAACTCTCAGCTACTCCTCCAGCACCATGTCTGCCTGCATGCTGACACGATGATAATGGACTAAATCTCTGAAACTGTAAGTGAGTCACCATAATTAAATGTTTTCTTTATAACAGTCACCATGCTGGGCAGTGGTGGCACATGCTTTTAATCCCAGCACTCCAGAGGCATAGGCAGGCAGATATCCTAGTTCAAGACCAGCCTGGTCTACAAAGCAAGTTCCAGGACAGCCAAGGTTACACAAGAGAAACTCTGTCTTCAAAAACAAAAACAACAACAATATCGAAAAGGTGTCTCCTCACAGCAATAAAAACCCAAACTAAGACAATAACATTAGTATTGGAGATATCTTATGAAATTTATTAGAGTGGCTTATAGGCTGTGGTCCAACTAGTTCAACAATCCTTTCTCCCAACAGAAAGAATCCAGTAGTTGGTCAGTCCATAAGGCTGGATGTCTCAGCTGGTTTTCAGTATATGTCTGAATCTCAAAGAAGTTGGCACTAATGCCAGTAAGGGGCCAACAAGCGAGCAACCTGGAAAAAGCAAAGGCTTCCTTTATATAGGCTGCCACCAGAAGGTGTAGCCCAGATTTAAAGTGGATCTTTCCACCTCAAAAGATCTGGATGTTGCCGGGCAGTGGTGGCGCACGCCTTTAATCCCAGCACTCGGGAGGCAGAGCCAGGCGAATCTCTGTGAGTTCGAGGCCAGCCTGGTCTCCAAAGTGAGTTCCAGGAAAGGCGCAAAAACACAGAGAAACCCTGTCTCAAAAAAACTAAAAAAAAAAAAAAAAAAAAAAAAAAAATCTGGATGTAGATTGGTTCTTTCCACCTCAAACAATTCAATCAATAAAAATCTCTCACAGGTAAGGAACACCAAGCCACTTGGGTTTTAGTTAATTCCAGATGTAGTCAACGTTGACAACCAAGAATAGTCATCACACATGCTTTCCTGATGCGATTGCATGCTGACCCAGCAAACATTTACTTGAGATGGTGTCTCACTCTTGCCCAGCTGGCCTTCCAATGCCTGGGCTCAAGGCCATCCTCTACCTCAGCCTTCTGAGTAGCTAAAACGGCAGGTATGTGCCACTAAAACGAAAACAAACAAAAATACTTGGTATTTTTCCTCATAAATCCATCAGATCTGATATATATAAATAAATGAGAGTTACTGTGAGTGTGTGATTGTCAAAGCTCCCCATCACGGGAGACTGTTCTGCTCTCTAATCACCGTAAAACTCAGGCTTCTGGTGTGAAAAGTTAAAGACCATCTTTGGGGCCATGCCAAATTCCTTAAGGTTCTAAGCACTCCAGGGAGGCCTGTCTGGAAGAACGCCAGCTGGATTTCTGAAACCACTTCCCTTCATGGTGTGCTCCCTGCCTTTGATCTGAGAGGAAGACAGAGGGATAAAGTGATGTGCTGTTTGGTTTTAAAGAGAGAGAGAGATTATAGCCACTTGATGAAATAGTGGAGGGAACTCAGGCAAACCGGCAAGGAGGTGACTTTGAACTAGATCTTGGAAAATGAAGAGAATTGGTGAAGAACAAGCCATGTATAGCTGGCTATAAGCAAGTATAGGGAGTGAGGGCTCCATTGATGGATATATAAAGGGTCAAATGGAGGTTTAATTTCCTGCCAGGGAGAGTTAGTGGTGGCTTTTTGTTGGTTGGATTATGTTTTGTTAGTTATTTTTGGTTTTGCTTTGTTTTCAACTAATTCTTTTATTTGGTTGGTTGGCTTTGTTTTGAGGCAGGAGTTGTTTGCTTTTTCTGTTTTTCTGGTGTCTCTGTGCGTGCAATGTATGTTTTCATGTGTGTGAGTGCATGTGCGTATATGACTGTGGATGCATATGGAGGCCCAAGGCTGACATTATTGATGTAGGGTCCCTCGATTGTACCCAGAGCTCACTGCTAAGACTAGCAAGTCTAGCCAGCTTGTTCCAGGGATTCCTCTCTGCCTTCTAAGTGCTGGAATTAGAGATAGGCTGCCATACCAACCCAGTATTTATAAGGGTGCTGGGGATTTCAACTCTGGTCCTTATGCTTGCACAGTGTGTTAGCCAGAGTTCTCTAGAGATAAAATGAATATATACATACATATATATATACATATATACATATATGAAGAGGGTTTATTAAATTACTTTCTGTTTAAGTAGTAACAGTTGTTTCACTCCTGAGAGGCTGAGAGTCCAGCATCTGCTCAGTCTTTAAAGCTGGGTGCCTCCTTTAGTTGGAGTAGTCCCACCAACTATACAGTATGTTCACTGCATAGGCTGACAACCCAGTAGTCAGTCGTTCAGTGGGTGCCTACACAGTCCCAATCTGGTGACGAAAACCTGGAAGGTTCCTGGAGAGCTGCTGATCCCTCGTCAGTGATGGAAGCCTGGAAATGCTGGTTCTGTCCCCAGTGAAGGAATCATCAGCAACAGAAGGATAAATCAACACACCAGCTGAAAGGAGGGCTGAACAGGCAGGAGCGAAGAGCCTGAAAGCAAAGGACAACTATCTCCCTTCCTTCTGCCACGCCCCTTTTAAATCCGGGCTGGGACCAGAAGGTGCCACCCACACTCTAGTGGGTCTTCCCACATCAGTTAAGGATATGAGAAATGCAGCTCCCTATTCAGGTGATTCTAATTTGTGGCAAGTGACATTAAAACCAACCATCACACGCTACAAGAACTTTATCCACTGATTTGTCTCCCAGCCCAGGCACTATGTGGTTTAGGCTCACTTCAAGCTCTCAGTCCCTCTACCTGGAATTACAGGATTGTGTCACCATCTCTGGTTGTAATTGTTGCCTTCTTCTTCTTCTTCTTCTTCTTCTTCTTCTTCTTCTTCTTCTTCTTCTTCTTCTTCTTCTTCTTCTTCTTTTCTTCTTCCTCTTCCTCTTCCTCTCCTCCTCCTCCTCCTCTTCTTCCTTAAACAGACTCTCACCTTGTAATTCTAGCTGGGCTGGAACTTCACATGTAGACCAGGCTGGCCTCAAACTCACAGAGACCTGCCTGCCTCTGTCTCCGGAGTGCTAGCATTAAAAGTGTATGCCATCTCTCATTGGTAACCATGTTTCTCTTTTATAGTAAATGTTTTATTTAATGTGTGAGTATAGTACACTTCATTTATCAGTTCCTCCAGTAATGGGCAGTTGAGTTATTCATTACTGCCCTTTGGATGTTATGAATAATACTGTTTTGAATACCAGTGTACGAGCAGGGTGTGGTAGCTCATACTGGGGAAACTGAGACTAGAGGATTTCTGTGATTTCAAGGCCAGTTTGGGCTACAGAATGAAATCTGGTTTCAAGACAACCACCACAAAACTTAGTGTAGGGGTGTTGGAGTCCTTTCAACTCTTTTGGGGTGTATATCTACAAGAGACCTTACTGAATTATATAACAAGCCTATGTTCAATTTTTTAAAGTAAGTAACTTGCTATTTTCCATTGTCTACACTATTTAACATTCCAAACAGAAGTTTTTCTAAAGGTCAGTGTAATATGGTCAAAACTGTGTATAAAACAATCCAGAAACCAGAGTCAATGGACTAGTGTGATCGGTTAGGGTTTCTATGATAGTTGGGGAAGATGTGATGAGGACCTGAACCCACGATCAGCAATGAGAATACGGGGAGAGGATATGGATGCAGAGGGGGCGGATTACTGAGGTGAGATCGAAAGGAATTGACTGTTGATGACTATTGAGGGGACAGGGGACAGAAGACAAATAAGGGTGTTGGTACAATTCTCAGATTTTGCACCTGGAACAATGGTAGGTAGTATCCAGATGGAGACCGAGTATGTAAAGTTCAAGCCTGGGCATGTGGCATTTCAATTACAAGTAGATTGTAAGCTGTGGGATGAACCTGTTGTCTCAATACACAACTGAAATCCCTTTGCACTTTAAACTGGTAACAATTCTTTCTTTCTTTTTTTCTTTCTTCTCTCCCTCCCTCCCTCCCTCCCTCCCTTCCTTCCTTCTTTAGAGACAGGGTTGCATGTAGCCCAGGCTGGCTGGAACTTGCTATGAGCTTCTTCACGTGGCTAGCCACACTCTACCTCCCCTACTGCCACCCTTTTTAGGTTGTGGAGTCATCCTTCACCTCTGTTGATTCCAGCTTCAGAGGGTATAAAGCCCCATGAACATAACTCTCAGCTCTCTGGCTGGAGGCACTGTAATTTTCAACAGGGAGCTACAGAGCTCTGAAATCCACTGTCCCTTACTCTGAGGCCTTCCTCCCCCCCACCCCCCCGGCCCCAGGCCGCTGTTCCCAGAAACACTTTACTTTTCTGATGGACCACTTGGACTCAAGGATTCCCCAGTACCCTCGCCAACCTTTATCTACAACTACGCTGCCATCTAGATGGTTCCCTCTGAGCTTCTTCCTTCCTTCTATCCCTCAGTCAGGGGCAACCCTGCATCACTGCCTTCCCCAGCTCCCCCAGTCTTCCCCAGTCCATGCCCATTTTCTCCCACAGGTGTTTGTTTGTTTTGTTTTGATGAGTTTCTTGCATTATGCTTCTTGGTCTCTGGCTTTCTGGGGATGTACCGACATGAGGGGCGGCAGGATGGGAAGCTTCCTTCTGTGGTTGTTCTCCTAAGCCCCATCCCAAGCAGGAGCAGGCACATGACTCCATCTGACCAATCATATTGATTGAGACCCACAATTTTATTGTCTGTTTTAATTAATAAAATACATTTATTCTATGTGTTTTTCACATCATGTATCATGATCCCATTCATTCCCTGTCGTTTCACATCCACCCTCCACCCCTACATCTCTCCCCACTCCCCGCCAAATAAAACAAAATTCAAGAGAGAAAAGTGAAGAAAATAGCCGGGTGGTGGTGGTGGCTGCGACGGCACACGCCTTTAATCCCAGCACTCGGGAGGCAGAGCCAGGCGGATCTCTGTGAGTTCGAGGCCAGCCTGGGCTACAGAGCGAGTTCCAGGACAGGCTCCAAAGCTACACAAAGAAACCCTGTCTCGAAAAAACAAAAACAAAAAAGTGAAGAAAATAAAATGAGATAAAAGTTTTAAATATGGGGGAAGGAATTAAAAATCTTGTCATGGAAGCTGCAGTGTGACCCAACAAGTCACGCCGTATACTCCTTGGTTCATACACCTCCACTTGCAAGTGTTCATTGCAAAGAGTCACTGGTGTGGTTCAAGGCCCCTGGTCCCACTAGGACTCTTCCTGGACATCCCGCTGGCACCCTGTGCTGTGGAGATCCTGCAGCTTTGGGCCTGCGGGTCAGGTCCCTTCACAGGCTCCAGCAGACCATAGATGTTGGGGCAGGCCAAATCATTAGCCTGGGTCTGAGCCTGGGCAGCTGTAGGGCTGGAGATCCACCGTTTAGTCTACCGCTTCTTCAGAATCTCAGCATCCCTTGGTTTCCAAATCACTAACCACTTGATGCACCTCTCCCAAAGGCATGGCTGACAAAGTGTGCTTGCTGCCTGAGGTCACCTTGGAGTCTGTGCCTTCTCCTGAAATGTCCATACCCTGGTAGCACACTACGTCACAGAACACAGGATGTGACTTCCGGAGCAGCTGCAAGATGAACTGGTGAAAGCTGCCTGCTACAAGGGACGCAACTACCCTTGAGACAAACTGATTAATGGGAGATGAGACAGGCAGGAACAGGCTGGAAAAGTCCACTCTTCCTGCCTCTGATGGACTGTCCCAAGGCATAATCTCTCCATCCAACCCTCTCAGAGACATTTTGTATAGTCCTGTAGGCACACTGCCAGGAGAGTGGCTGTGTCTTTTCAGGGCAAACATTTTCCTACACGGCCTCCCATCCCCTGCCTGCTCTTCCATTTCCTGCTGTCCCTTGTCTTGCCCACAAGACCCAGCCAGGACTGTGCTCTGAGTTGGATCCCTGGAACCCACAGTGGCACAACAGTGCCCCATCCCACTAAAATACAATGTTTTTTTTGCTTTTGTTTTTGTTTTTTTGGTTTTTCGAGACAGGGTTTCTCTGTGTAGTTTTGGTGCCTGTCCTGGATCTTGCTCTGTAGACTGGGCTGGCCGCGAACTCACAGAGCTCTGCCTGTCTCTGCCTCCCAAGTGCTGAGATTAAAGGCATGCGCCATCGCTGCCCGGCTAGGTCACCATTTCTTAACAGATGGGCACATGACCCAAAGGCTAAGCAAAACAAATCCTTGCCAAAGATTTGAAATAAAAATGTAATAGAGACAGGATTTCTCTTCTAGATGCCTTAGGCTACAGCCATTCCTGCCTCAGAGAGAGCCTCCAGAGCATAAAGGCATCTGAAGAAGAGGGAGTCAGGTAAACCCGACATTCTCTCCTCTCTATATATTTCTTTCATTTTTTTTTTTTTTTTAAAGTCAAGGGTCCTGATCTACAGGGCAGGATGGGCCTGGGGCTTGCTATGTGGGCCAGGCTGGTCTTGAACCTCTCACTCCTCCTGCCTCTGCCTCCTGAGTGCTGAAATGACAGATGTGTGGCACCATATTTAGCTCCCATGTTTCATCATGTATCTCTCTAAGAATCCAAATTCCACAATCCATATCCTATAAAACATAGTCACCCATGGCTCACAAGTCACCTCCATTCAAAGCACTATGAAGAGCCAAGGTGATGGCACATATCTAGTATCTTGAACTCAGGAAGTAGAGATAAAAATATTAGGCATTCAAGGACCAGCCTTAGCTACATAATGAGTTCAAGGCCAGCAGGGACTACAATAAAAACAAAACACACACACACATCATCATCATCATCATCATCATCATCATCATCATCATCCAGAATCTTGGAGTGGTGATGCATGCCTATAATTTCAGGACTAGAGGCCATCCTGGGCTACAAAGAAGTTTTTCTTTCTTTTTTCTTTTCTTTTGTTATCATGGACTTATATATCTAGAACTTGTCTCAAAACAAAACAAAAAAACTATGCTGGTGACTGGATTCTTAGGATCAATCTCCAATTCCTGGGAGGTAGAGACCCTGCATGGGCTAATTTTGGCAACGTGCCCATCCACTAATTAGTCAGCATTGTTGTGAAAAAAGATGGCAGCAAGCATTGTCACTATGAACGAAAGCATACTGGAGAGTGGGAGACAGAGTAACACTACCTAGAAAAGTGGGAGTCAAAGACAGACCAGACACTGGTTGTCCACTTCCTGACAGGAAGTAAGGGAGAGCTTGCATGAAGAATTCATGTTGTATAATATCACTTTACTTATTAAAGATGTTTTATATTTATGTTGTGCAATATTACTTTAACTGTGTAAAGGTGTGTTACACTTGTTTATGTTGTGCAATATTACTTTAACTGTGTAAAGGTGTGTTACACTTGTTTATGTTGTGGACTATTACTTTAACTATGTGAAGGTGTGTTACACTTGTTTATGTTGTGGACTATTACTTTAACTATGTAAAGGTGTGTTACACTTGTTTATGTTGTGGACTATTACTTTAACTATGTAAAGGTGTGTTACACTTGTTTATGTTGTGGACTATTACTTTAACTATGTGAAGGAGTGTTACACTTGTTTATGTTGTGGACTATTCCTTTAACTGTGTGAAGGAGTGTTACACTTGTTTATGTTGTGGACTATTACTTTAACTATGTAAAGGTGTGTTACTTTTGTTTATACTGTATTTGTTTAACTATGTGAAGATGTGTTGCTGTTTCCCCTTGCCTGTCTAAGGCACCTGATTAGTCTAATAAAAAGCAGGGCAGAGGTGGGATAGGCAGGGCTGGCAGGCAGAGAGAATAGAGAAGGGACAAGAAAAATGAGGGAGAAAAAAAGGGAGATGCCCACCAGATAGACACAGAGTAGGACATATAGAATGAAAGAAAGGTCAAAAGCTCCAAGGAAAAAAGTAGATGAAAAGAAACAGGTTACTTTAAGTTATAAGAGTTAGTGGGACAATCATAAGACAAGGCCAAGCATTCTAACTAATAAGAAGTCTCTGTGTCATGATTTGGGAGATGGTTGGTGACCCAAAAGAAAGCCTGTTACAAGTTCAGAAAATTGAACTTCAGGCCAGGCCTACAGACCAGTGATAAAGCCGATGAGGCCCTAGATTTGATCGCCAATACTACCAGATAAAAACATACTGACAGAGTCAATTATGGCTTATACATGTAATCTCAGCACGCAAGAGGCTAGGGCAGAAGGATTGCCATGAGTTCAAGACCATTCTATTAGTCAGGTTCTCTAGAGCAGTGGTTCTCAACCTTCCTAATGCTGCGACCCTTTAATACAGTTCCTCATGTTGTGGTGGCCCCCAACCATAAAATTATTTCATTGCTACTTCATAACTAATTTTGCTACTATTACGAATCACAATTAAATATTTTTTGGAGATAGAGGTTTGCCAAAGGGGTCTTGACTCACAGATTGAGAACCACTGCTCTAGAAGGACAGAACCAATAGAATGAATACACACACACACACACACACACACACACACACACAAAGGGGATTTATTACACTGACTTTCAGTCTAACAGTAGCTGTCAGCACATGGGAGAGGCTAGCTGCTCAGTGCCTGGAGTTAGATACCTTGGCGGTCCTCAGTCTGGCACTGAAAGCCTAAAAGATTGGTTTTCTACCCACGCTGGAAGACCAGAGGAGCTGGGTTCCAATGTCAGCAAATGTTGGCAGCCACAGCATCAGCAACAACAGAGCAGATACACTTATCAGCAGGGAGAAAATGTGGGCAGGCAAAGGCAGACCTGCTTTTCTTCCAGACCTCTATTCTGGGCCTGGTGTTAGGGAGGGTCTTTCTCCTTGAGTTAATCCTTCCAGGAAATACCCTCACAGCCCCACCCAGTGATTGTCTCTCTATTGATCTAGAGCCAGTCAAGTTGACAACCAAAGTCAACCATCACATCCAATTAAATGTTTTCCTTTATAAGAGTTGCCGTGGTTATGGTGTCTCTTCACGGCATTAAAAACCCTAACTAAGACACCCTATCTCAAAACAAACAAAAAATGGGGGGTTGTCAACACAGCTCAGAGTGTAATATAGGCGAAGAGCCTGATGACCTGAGTTGGATCTCAGGGACCCAAATTATAAAAGGAGAGAATGAACTCCTACAAGATGGCTTCTGACTTCCACACATGCTGTGGCGTGTACACACACACACACACACATACACAATAAATAAATAAAATGCAATAAAATTCTAGGAAATGAAAATAAAGTGCTGTCAATAGAGCTTCCTGTGATGGTGGGAACACTTTATATATCTGCTCTGTCCAACACAGTGGATGTTAGCCACAGGTCACTAGTGAGCTCTGGAAAGATGATATGCCTGAGTTTTTCAGTCAGGGTTCTCTAGAGGAGTAGAACTGATAGAGTGAACATATATATATGGGATTTATTAGAACGGCTTACATGCTGTGGTCCAGATTGTCCAACAGGGGCTATCTCCCAACAGGAATTCCGAGAATCCAGTAGTTGTTCAGGCCATGAGGCTGGATGTCTCGGCTGGTCTTCAGTGTACGTCAGAATCCCAAAGAAACAGGCTTTAATGCCAATGAGGGAATGAACTTGTCAGTGAGAATTGAGAGCAAGCAGGCCAAGAGCAAGCAAATGCGCTCTTCTTCCACGGCTTTTATATAGGCTGCCACCAAGTGTGGCCCAGATTTAGGGTGTGTCTTCCAACCTCAAACGACCCAGTCCAGAACAAATTGTTCACAGGTGTGCCCAGCTACTTGGGCTTTAATTCCAGACGTAGTCAACTTGACAGCCAAGACCAGCCATCACACTAAGAAACTGAAATTTTAATCTAATTTCATTTCAATTTCAATTTAGCCCAGTCTGTGGTATACATCTGTAATCCTAGCATGCCAGAGGTGAAGGAGGACCATGAGTTTAAGGACAACCTGAGCTACATGAGACCTTATCTTAAAAAAAAAAAAGTGCAGTGGTAAAGTACTCAACAAGATCCTTAAAAAACTTAAAAAGCTACATATGGCAGATCAGCAGGTAGTAGAGAGCACACATCTAGACTTTTGATCTATGTTGGGAGGCAGAGGGGAGCATTAGTTATAGAGTGTGATTTGGAATCAGTCTGATCTGCATTTGACTCCCAGCTCCATCTACTTCCTTGAGCTGGAAAATGGAAAGATGTAAAGGACCGTCAATGGCATGTGGAACCACAAGGAGAGAAGAGAGGGAAGAGCTGCTGTGGGATGGCCCTTGGAGTTTGGCAACTGTGGTGGTTTCAAAGAGAAGGGGCCCCATCAGCTCTTAGGCTTGAATGCTTGGTCCCATGTTGGGGGCACAGAGGTCCTTGTGTTCACAGAGAAGCACTATGAGAACCAGGAATGTTAATCACGCGGGGGTGTCTCCTCAATGGAAGAGATAACAATCAAATACCTGAGTTCCATCCAGAAAGCTGAGAGGGGAGGTTGTTAATGTCCTGGTGACATTTTTGCTATCTGAAGAGACAGACCTCACCCAAATTCCCCAGAATGATTATCCCAGACTCTTCCTTCCCTCGACCCTTACCCATCCCTAGGGGAGTGTCACATATACTTCATGGCCTACTGACCTCTACGCTATAGGTCAGAGTTCACACTAGAATCTAGGCCTTTTAGCTATAAAAACCCATCCTCATGGTGTAGTCATTCCTTAAGCTTTACTGTGCACCTGGAATTGGACTGATTGTTGCCTGGAAACCATTCCCCAAATTGCACTGTGTTTTCAATCTGCTGACAGTGAACTGCCTGGCATTAGACGCCCTGAAGTCTGATCCAGGTTGATGAAGTCAGTCTGTCTGCACTGGTTTTCGTTGGGTATCTCTTCTCCAGGTTGGCTTTCCTGTATGACACCTGCAGGGAACCCCTCAGTCCCCAGTTAGCTGAACTGTTTGGGAGAGATTAAGAGGTGTGGCCTTAGCTGGGTGTGGTGGTGCATACCTTTAACTCCAATACTAGGGAGGCAGAGGCAGGCCAGTCTCTGATTTTGAGGTCAGCCTGGCCTACAGAGTGAGTTCCAGGACAGCCAGGGCTTCACAGAAACCCTGTCTCATGGGGAAACAAACAAACAAACAAAAAGTGGGAAAGGTGTGGCCTTGTTGGACGAGGTGTGTCACTGGGGGTAGGCTTTGAGATTTAAAAAGCCTACACTAGGCTAGCTTTCTCTCTGCCTGATCCTGTTAGTTCTCAGCTACTGCTCCAGCGCCATGTCTGCCTGCCAGCCTACCTGCCGGTCTGCTTGCCATGACCATGGGCTAACCCTTTGGAACTGTAGGCAAGAACCCAATTAAGTTACTTTGGTCACAGTACCTCTTCACAGCAATTGAGAGACTGGGAGTGAATGAAGACAAGAAGTGTTGCCGGGCGTGGTGGCACAGGCCTTTGATCCTAGCACTTGGGAGGCAGAGGCAGGTGGATCTCTGTGAGTGAGAGGCCAGCCACAAAACAAAACATGAAAAGACTTATAAAAATGTGATGGGAGCTGGGTGTAGTGACTCATGCCTGTAACCTCAGCATTTGGGGGTGAGAGTGGGGGAGTAAGACAACTAGGGGATAACCTGGGCTGTATTCTGAGATCCAGTTTCAGAAACCTAAAAACCAACCCCCCCCCCCCCCCCCCCCCGCCCCAAATGTGATGGCGTGACCTGGCGGTGGTGGCACACACCTTTAATCCCAGCATTCGGGAGGCAGAGGATGTAAAATCCACACCAGGTATCTACGTATCTTTTGGATATGTGCTGAACTCAGTTTGGAAGCCTATGCGGGGAGAGATTGGGAATGCAAAAAAAGAGACACAGAATCACTGTCCATTGAAAGGTTGAGAGCCAAAGTGGGGGTAACCCGGAACAAGGGAAAAAAGACCTCATAGCCCACTCTTGTTACCCAGCTCTCTCTGTCACACAGCTCTCCCCGTGTTCGCCAGATCGTGAGTCCTTCAAGGGTGACGGTTATGAGTGCTTGGGAACTCCAGACCTTGTAAATATGCGACATCATAGTGGGTGATTAACATCCACTGGATGTAAGTAAGCCAACCCACTCTCTGTTACATGGTACACACTCCAATAGTTAACGTTAATTAAGTTACCAGAAGGAGTACTTAGAAATCCTTGACTTGAAAACCCTTCCTATAAGAGGTCCTTAGAATATCGCCTGGCACAGAGGACCTGATCAAGTAATTGCTATGGTAATTAATGTTAGTGGGGGACTAATAATGAGAATTAGCATTTGCTGATGTCATTTAATCCTTAAACCAACTTAATGAGAGGATTTTGTTGTTTGGTTTTCTGGTTGAGATGAGAGCCTCACGCAGCCTGGGCTAGCCTTGGACTCAATATGTAGCTGAGGCTAGCCTTGAATTCCTGATCCTTTTGCATCTGTGCTGTGATTACAGGCCTGTACTGCTATTTCCAGTGGGATGGGTTTTATTAGGTTAAGTTGGCAGATATGAAGAAGAGATGAAATTTATCTGAAGTCCTTCAGCTCAGAAATGCCAGAACTGGTGTAGGACCTAAGCTTACCTGACTCCAGACATCAGCCTCGGATAACTAAGGTTTGGAAGCTGGAGAGCAGGAAGTCTCAAAAGGAGAGCTTAAGGAACGCTATTCTGGGCTCAGAATTCACTCCTGCTGTCTACCCATTCACACAACTCTGGAGTCCACCTTCTCCCTCCATGTCCTCTGCTTCCCTTCTTGCCAGGCTCCTCACTGCTGGTCCTGAGTGTATCCGTCCTCCTCATCTGCCCCCTCCCTGCTTCCTGTCTCATTCAACTACATCTTATCTGACTCAAGAAAGCAGTTGAAACAGAATTTTAAAAGGGCTTTTTGTTGATTTAATTTTGCTTTTTTGTTTGTTTGTTTGTTTTGAGACAGGGTTTCTCTGTGTAGCTTTGGAGCCTATCCTGGATCTCACTCTGTAGACCAGGCTGGCCTCAAACTCACAGAGATCCGCCTGCCTCTGCCTCCTGGTGCTGGGGAAATAAACAAGTGGGTTGGGAGGTGGGGTGGGGGAAGGCGGAGCACAGGTATAGGTAGGTTCTTGAGGCCCTGAGCATGGGTCATAAGGGAGGTTCACTTCTGATAGGAGCTGGGACATAGCAGTGGGGTAAATGGTGATGGAGAATGTGAGAAACAACACAGTTGGTAAGGCTTAGAATCCTTAAAATCAAGGTTTTGGTTGGATATGGTGGTACATGCTTGTAATCCCAGCACTTGGGAGAGAGAGAGGACAGGAAGATTGTCGCAGAATTGAGGCCAATTTGGACTATGTAGCAAGTTCGAGACCAGCCAGGGCTGCATAGCAGGACTCTTCCCCCAAAAGACTGAGAGGGAAGGAAAGAGTTAAAATTTGCAGCCATTGATGTTGGCAAAGTATAGGATATGGTTCAAATTGCAGGTCACGAGCCATTAATAGATCATGAAGTCATTGAGATGGTTGAGCCAGCTTTTATTTTAAAAGATGGAATGAGATAGAATAGAATAAGATAGGAAAATAGAGTTGACGGCACATAGCAAGATTAATTACTGTGAAAACTACTCTAAAACTTGTTTTAGCCTTCTGTATATCAACATGTACATTGATCACAATATAAGACTTAGTTATTTAATGATTTATTATTTATTTTTATTTTAGGTGCATTGGTGTTTTGCCTGCATGTATGCCTGTATGAGGGTGTCAGATCCCCTGGAGCTGGAGTTACAGACAGTTGTGAGCTGCCATGTGGGTGCTGGGAATTGAACCCAGTCCTCTGGAAAAGCAGCCAGTGCTCTTAATGACTGAGCCATCTCTCTAGCCCCTATTCATTTTTAATTGAACATTTTATACACTATATTTTGATCATATCCTTCCCCGCCCCCCAAACCTCCCAGCTCCTCTCCACTTTCCTGCCCACCCAACTTCATGATCCTTCTCTCAAACAAACAAAAACAACAAAAAAAGAAAATCAAAACAAACAAAAACACCCAATAAGACAATAAAAATACCATAACAAAACAAAAGCGCACAAAAAAACATGGAGCTCTATTTGTGTTGGTCAACTACTCCTGGGGATGGGACTTGCAGGAGAAAGAAACAGGCAGGGCTGGCAGGCAGAGAAGATAAACAGAAGGAGAAATCTGGGAGAAGGAAGAAGAGAGAAGTAGCCAGAGAAGGAGGTGGACTCCAGGGGCCAGCCACCCAGCTACAGCCAGCCACGGAGTAAGAGTAAGATGTACAGAAGTAAAAGAACAGGAATAGCCCAGAGGCAAAAGGTAGATAGATATTTTAAGTTAAGGAAAGCTGGCAAGAAACAAGCCAAGCTAAGGTCAGGCATTTATAAGTAAGAATAAGCCTCTGTGTGTAATTTATTTGGGAGCTAGGTGGCGGGTCCCCCAAAAGAGTAAAAGAGCAAAAACAGCAACAACACTTGCTCATGTTTTACAACTGATGAAACACTGTGAGATGCATGAGCCTGATCTACTATGTTGAGATTCCCTCCGGTGACTACAGTAAGTTACATATGAATCCATCATCTCCATCATCACCATCATCACCATCACCATCATCATCATATGGTCTTCAGGGCTATTCTCCCTTCTTGATTTCCACTCCCTATATTGGCCCAAGATAGGTACCTGTCAACAGATCTAAATGTTGCATGTTCCCATTTACAATTTGCAAGGAAGAGACTCTTTCTGCCAGACTCCCTAGCAAAAATTCTTCAGAAATTCACTCTGATTGGACTACCTCAGTTCACATGCCCACTTGACCAATCATTACAGTCAGAAGTATTGATTCAAACCTGCTCTAACCAGATGGAACTAGCTTCTCGATAATACACAGGTCCTGGAAAGGACATGAGGGGCTAGTAGAAAGGGAAAAGTGGATGGGGCATGGTGGCTCATACCTATAATTTCAGCCTAGAGAGAATTACAGTCTGGGCTACATAGTAAGATTCTATTTCAAACAATAACACACACAGGAGAGAGGGGGTGGGGAGAGAGAGAGAGAGAGAGAGAGAGAGAGATTAATATATAATACATAGCAACGGTATAGCTCAAAGATAGAACACTTACTTAGCAAGTGAAAAGCCCTAGGTTTCATCCCTAGATCTCCCCACCCACCTTCCAATCCATTATAGATTCTAAGAATGATGTCAAAATGAATTGAAAGTTTGAATAGCATTTGTGTTCATAGTCACTCACCTGTTTGGTCTCAGCGTCACACAAGCCTTCCCACACTGCTTTGTACTAAAGGATGCTGAACACACATACACCCCTCGCACCCCAACAAAATACATTTCACACATCCCTCCTGCCTCCAGCTTTTTGTCAGGTTGACCAACAGGAAGTTCCAGTGAGAACCTGTGTGCCTGGAGAGGGGCTGGCAGTCGAAAAAGCAAAGCTGTGTTCTCTCTGCACCTGCTGGAGCTTCTGGCAACAGCTAGTGCTTAGGGCATTGTAGTTGGTATATTATACTCTTTGGCTCTTTGGGGGGCTCGCCACCCAGCTCCCAAATAAATACACAGAGACTTAATTTGTTCTTATGGATGCCTGGCCTTAGCTTGGCCTGTTTCTTGCCAGCTTTTCTTAAATTATCCCGTCTACCTTTTGCCTCTAGGCTTTTACCTTTCTCTCTTTCTGTAGACCTTTCTTTACTTTTCACTCTGTGCCTTGTGTAAGCTGGGTGGCTGGCCCCTGGAGTCCTCCTCCTCTTCTCCTTCTTTCGCTCCTCGATCCCTCTTCCCAGATTTCTCCTCCTGTTTATTCTCTCTGCCTCCCAGCCCCATCTGTCCTTTCTCATTTCTAGTTATTGGCCATTCAGCTCTTTATTAGACTAATATGGTGTTTTAGACAGCCTCACAGAGTTAAACAAATGCAACACAAAAGAATGCAGCATATCTTTGCATCATTAAACAAATGTTCACAGCATAAACAAATGTAACATATCTTCAACTAATCTATAACAGGGTGTGGAGATCTATGGAGTCTCTGGAAGCGATGGAGGTAGGCCACTGTCACAATCAGTCAGTGGCATGGAGGTATGGCAGTGGGTTCCTGTAAGCTCCAGAAATCATTGGCAGACCTGCTTGCAGCAACATTGGAAAAACAAACAAACAAATAAACAAAGCCACTGTTCTGGGAGCATGGGCTTCTGCATCATGTCATACCCCTTCATCTAGACCTCGGGGTGGTAGGATTTTACCCCTAAGTCTATTCCACCTTACCCTTTCCCTCCTCCAGGACCTCTAGCATGTTTCTAAACAGTTGACCAAGCTAAATTCCTTGTTTGAAAGTTCAAAGACTGAGTCGGGCAGTAGTGGCGCATCCCTTTAATCCCAGTACTCAGGAGGTAGAAGCAAGCAGATCTCTGAGTTTGAGGCTAGCCTGGTCTACAGAGTGAGTTCTAGGACAGCCAGGGCTACACAGAGAAACCCTGTCTCCAAAACCAAACTGAACCTACCAACCAAACAACAACAACAACAAAAAGAATGACCTTGAACTTCTGATCCTCCTGCCTCCACTTCCCAGTGCTGGGGTTATAGGCATGTGTCTCCATGCTAGATTTCTTCTGTTCTGGGGATCAAACCTAGGGCCTTATGCATACCAGATAAGCACTCTATCAACTGAGCCACACCCCTACCCTAGGACTATCTTAGGGAGAGCTCACAGCTTGCCTCATGCGATAATTTGACTCTGCTGTGGCAGCATCAGCGGCTTTCAAAAGTACCAGGTGGACACCTGGACACAATTGACAAGGGAACCCAAAACAGAGGGGACAGTAAAGCGTGTCTTTGTCATAGTAGAGTTTAGAAAGAGAGGGGAGTCAAAGATATTTCTCCTCCTCCTCCTCCTCTTCTTCCTCGTCCTCTTCTTCCTCCTCCACCTCTTCCTTCTCTTCCTTAGCTGTGCTGACAGAGGGATAGACTGGGGGCTCTCTAAATTCTGTTTTACTTTCCACTATGTTCTCTGCAGTCACAACAGGAAGTGTCTCAGCAGCATTTATCCCTGCCAACACCAGAGGAACTGCTATACCAAACCTTTGCATCCAAGCCAGCTTTCTTCTGTGGTCTCTTGGTGCTACCCAAGTCATTTGTGGGGTAGACAAATCTCCGGAGGAGAGTCGTTGCAAATGACTCCTGAAGACCCTAACCCAGCAGCCACAGCAGTATTACTAATCTTAGCTGTATCAGTACCATTTTGTAAGCCAGGGTCAGGCAAATCCTGACAAGATAACTCAATTTAAGTAAGTGTGATCCTTGACTGGAAATCATCTGGATTCCACTGAGCCATTAGCTTGCTGTGTGATCTTGGGCAAGTCATTAAGAAACTTAATTTCAATATTTTCATTGGTTTGTTTGTTTTTTGAGGCATGGTCTTACTATGTAATTCTGGCTGGTCTGGAACTCACAGAGATCTGCTTGCTTCTGCCTCCTGAGTGTCAGGATTTAAAGAAATGTGCCACTACACCTGTTTTAAAAGCAGCATAGGGATAATTAAAAATTCTTTTTTTTTTTTTCTAAAATTTTTTTAATCGTCAGAAACGAAAATGTGCCGTTGCTAGTGCAGCTCGAGGACAACCCCCGGGGTGTCCGTCGCAAAGAATATAGCTCAGACTACAGCCGCGAGAACAGCGGACTTACTCTGGTGAAGAATCATCACAGTGGCGGTGTGGGGGTCCAGCGGAGGCGGCAAGGGACGCACGCACGCATGCGCGCGGCGCTCGCGCGGTCTCACTGGATGGGGGAAGAGGCGGCAAACAGCACCAGTCAGCAGGTCCTCGGTGTTCGGTGGTGTATCCAAGTCTGAACGGCACCAATGTTGGTTATGCCACGGCGCTGCCCCTCATGGCTGGTTGCCGCCCGCAGCGGCCATGCCCGCAGAGGAGCGTGCTGATTAAAAGAATCATAGCCATGGTTACCTTTTTAGAGCTTTATTGGGGGAGGGAGAGACAGAGAAAGACAGAGAGAGAGAGAGAGAGAGAGAGAGAGAGAGAGAGGAGAGAGAGAGAGAGAGAGAGAGAGAAGGGGGGGAGAGGGAGAGAGGGGGACCGATGGGGGGAAGGAGCACAAAGGAGAGGGGACAGAGTTAAAAATTCTTTTAAAAACAGCCAATCATGGCATTGCATACCGGTAATCCCACTACTCAGGAGGATGAGGCAGGAGGTTAAGTTGGAGGCCAGCCCAGGACACATGGCAAAACCTATCAAAAAAAATTTTTTTAAATAAATTGTTTTGCTGACATAGTGTCACACACCTATAATCCCAGGAAATGGGAGCAGGAGGATCAGGAACTCAAAGTCATATCCTCAGCTACATACAAATTCAAGGCCAGCCTCTTCTACATAAGACACTTGCAAAAGCCCATAAATAAATCTAGTTCTAAGTGGGGAGGATGGGTAGGGGATGGTGCGTGGTATTTTTTTTACTCTTTCTTGCTCATCCCTGGGTTTCTGTGAGAAGCAAATAAGACGGTGCATGGGAAAAGCACAAAGCACCACAGAAAAGCGAGGACGTGTCACCAACACTGTGGTTCCTAGCCAAGGAGGAAGGCAGGACACAGGCTGAGTGAGAGCCAGGCAGCTGGAGGGCAGGAAGCGTCAATACCTCAACACCGAGGAAGAAAACTTCCTTTGTTTTAAGTTCTTCCTGGAATGGCACTTTCTTTGGAACAAACCTGGCACTGAAGTCCCTGGAGAGGCTAACGCGGGCCCGTGAAGGTATTAAGGGGGCAGGTAGGGCATTTAGCATCCAGAAGATGCTGGCAAGAACCCAGCCCTTGTTCTTCCTCCCCTTTGTGATCCAACAAAGGATATGATGGAAGGGGGAGGCAGGCTGTGTCAACGGGGCTCAGGTTCAAAGCCAGGTGTGCTGGAGCTTCTAACCAGCCACCAAGCTATTTGGGGAGCTGGGAGGTCAGGGCTCCCATCCCCATCTCCTTTGCCAACGGCAGACCCTGCTTCCTCTGCACAATATCCAAACACAGCATTGATCTGCAGAGGGCTTTTTAGATAGTTCAGTAAACCAAGTTCCACAGATGGATAGACCCTGGCCCAGATGATAGTGGAATCAGATTATTGAGCTCCAAGAGACAGGGACTCAGTCAATGTGGTTCACATACAAGGAGAATCTAGGAAGAGATGGACGGCCGTTAGGAAGGAGGCCTATCTAACTCTGTTCAAATAATACTTCTCGATGCATCCATCTCCGGACAAGAATGCCCCTTTGTCCTTCACCTGAAGTCACTCAGGCTTCTGCTTTCATTTGGTCTCTCACCCTGTTCCTCCTTTTCCTCCTCCTCTTTTTTTTTTTTTTTTTTTTTTTTTTAGGTTTTTCGAGACAGGGTTTCTCTGTGCAGCTTTGCGCCTTTCCTGGATCTCGCTCATCTAGACCAGGCTGGCCTTGAACTCACAAAGATCTGCCTGCCTCTGCCTCCCAAGTGCTGGGATTAAAGGCGTGCGCCACCACCGCCCGGCCCTCCTCCTCTTTTTTAATGTTAGGATTGATGCTATGTTGCCCAGACTGGGCTAGAACCTGTGACCTTCCTCATTCCGCACTATACTTCCCACCTCTCACCTTAGCATGCACATGGCTCAACTGCCCAAGACCCACTTGTCTCTGGCCTCTCTGCGTCAATTTCCTTTGCTCCCTGGAAACTTCCTCCTGTTCTTTGATCCCCGAGACCTTCTAGTTGGCCTGTGCAAGACCATCAGCTGGACGCAGAAAGTTCATATTGGAAATGGTACCACTTGCCTCAGGCGTTGGCCCCACCTGGCCCGGCCTAGAGGCTGGAAAAGCCAAGGTGATGGAATCCTGCACACCCTCTGCTCCCACTCTCACGTTCCCTTCCAGAGATGGAAGCAGAGTGAGGCAGAGGAGGCACTTGCTGGCAGTCTGTAGCATGCTCCTGCTGGCACCCCCACCCCAGCTCTCCGGGAGCTCTGCTTTGGGTCCTGGAACGGACTCTCAGGATGTATGAAATGATGCTAAAGTGGGTGGCTTTCCTCAGAGTGGATGTGAGTCAGGCAGAAACTGGACCATTGCTGGGATGGTGACTGGAGCTCAAGGTTCAGAGCTCCTGCCTGGAACTTTCCACGGAGTTACCACTTCTTCCCCTTATTTATGCGGTAGCCAGGTCTTAATGCATGTTCAGGGCCATCACTGACAGCTTCCTCTTCTTCCCTGTTTTCTTCTGGGTCCTTGGGAATTTCAGACACAGAAGATGAAAGCAGAAAAGAATTGGAAGAAGTATAAACAGAGTAGAAACCACTTACCAAGCGCTAGGTCCCGATCACTGATGCTTATATACATTTGCTCATTCATTTTTACAACTCCCCTATGAAGCCCGCAGCACATTTCACACATGCTGAAGGAAACAGACTCAGAGAGAAGTTCCCAGAAAAGAAACAGCACAGCGGGGCTCTGAGGCAAAAGCCTGCGCTATTTACATGGCGCTTCGCTGCCTGCACCCCGAAGTACACACCAAGGGCCATCTTGGCCAGGGGTGACAAGAAAGCAGGGGGGTTCCAGGGGCGGTGACATCTGGGCTGAGGCTGAGCAAGTGCTCATCAGGCCATGAGGTGGGATAGGGGAGCACTGTAATCAGTGGAAGCCACCTGTGGGAGCTGAGCTCCCAAGAAAGCGGGAGCCCGGATGTGGGCTGGAGGCGCATGCTCCGGAGGTGTATCTCACTTCCCCGTTTCTAGCCCTAGGAAAGAATATGAGGATGTGGCCAAAGGAAGCAGAGGAGAAGCGTTCTGACTTGCAGGCCTGCTTTAGGGTGCCTAGGATATGAGTTTGTAATTTCCCTTTGCCTTTTCTATCTCCTCCCCACAGCTACCCCAGGCTGTGAATTTCAGGAGGACCAAGCTGGGTCTTACTCACCCTTCCATTCCTAGTACAGCACGTGGCTCTTACTAGCTGCTCAGTGAAAAAATAACAAGTAGCCTCCAAGGGGTTTCTGACAAGCCCTTTAAGCCACATAGCCTCTCCTGTCCCATCCATGTATCATAGTTTTGTTTCTTTTTAATGTTTAAGATTTATTTTTATTTTTTGTGTATGAATGCATTGCCTGCATGTATGTATATGCACCACATGCTTGCCTGGTGCCTGCATGTATGTATACATGCCACATGCGTGTTTGGTGCCTGCAAGGGATAGAAGAGGTTATCAGATCAACCCTGGGTCCTCTGCAAGAGCAACAAGTGCTTTAAACTGCCAATCTATCTCTTCAGCCCCACCCCCTTGTTTTTGGGTTGTTTGTTTGTTTGTTTTTGAGGCAGGGTCTCTGGTAGGATTCTCTGAACCCACAGTGAAGAGAGAACTGGTTTCTGAAAGGTGTCCTTTGACTTCCAAATACTTGTGGCGTGTGCACAACAACACACACACACATAACATACACACACACATACATACACACAAATAATAACTTTAAAAATTAAAAACTCACCGGGCGGTGGTGGCGCACGCCTTTAATCCCAGCACTCAGGAGGCAGAGCCAGGCGGATCTCTGTGAGTTCGAGGCCAGCCTGGGCTACAGAGTGAGTTCCAGGAAAGGGGCAAAGCTACACAGAGAAACCCTGTCTCAAAAAACCAAAATAATAATAATAATAATAATAAATAAAAAAATTTAAAACTCTCCTTTTGCCTCAGTTTTAGTACATGGTCAATTGGCCTATGGAGGTGTATCATGGGCTACATGGTGTAGCAAACGGCTTATTTCACAGCCAGCAGGAAGAAGAGAGAAAGGGTTTGGAGGAGTCCTATGAGCCCCTTGCGGTCAGGTCTCCCAGTGGCCTACAGACCTCCTACCAGACATCACCAAACTAGAGTTTCCCCAGTTCTCATCAGTGCTGTGCTGGGGACCCAGCTACTGCCATACAGAGGTTTGGAGGTCACTTAAGAAGAAAACAGTGGGGACCAGTAAAGGCTTCAGGGAGTAAGGGCGCTGGCAGCCAAGTCTGACCTGAGTTCGATCCCCAGTAGGAGAGAACCAACATCTTTTGGCCCCGCCCCACACAGATACACACAGAGACAGACAGACAGACAGACAGACACACACACACACACACACACACACACACACACACACACGATGACTTTTTTTTTTTAAGAATGAAACCATGGGGTCCAAGAGATGATTCAGCAGGTAAAGGTGCTTGATTCACAAACCCGATCACGTGAGTTCAATCCCTGGAACTTACACAAAGCTGAAAAGAGAAAATTGACTTATTAAGGGTGTCCTCTGACCGCCACAGATGTGTGCACATATACGCACATGCACAAACAAATAAACATAGCAACCAGGTGAGAGGCAATGGTTCCCTCTCAAGGGAAAAAGCTGTTAGTTTTTAAGAAAAAGCTTCTTGGGCTGAGCGAGGTAGCTCACACCTTTAATCCCAGCATTTGGGAGGCAGAGGCAAGCAGTTCTCTGTGAGTTCGAGGCCAGCCTGGTCTACAGAGAGAGTTCCAGGATACCCAGGGCTATATGGAGAAACCCTGTCTTGAAAAAACAAAAACAAAAAAAAAGAACAAGGAGAGAGGACAGAAGAACTATGTGAAGTAGCTTGAAGTGAAACTTGCAGTTCCCAGAATAGCCACATGAGGGAAGTGGTGAGCAGCCTGCGGGCGGACTCTGGCTCAACCTTATCACCTGCTGAGGACACAGATGGCCGAGCTGGGTTTTCCGGGGCTTCCCAGTCCTAGAACAGGTGGGCGCTGGCCAGGATGCCTTAGGAAGAGTCTCCATAATGTGCTGTGCCTGGTCTGGACTCTCATAGGCCCTCCTTGTGTATACCCCCTAAGCTTGGAAGAGGAGACAGCAGGCCAGAGGAGCAGAGTTGAGGGCATTTATCTCCTCCAGTTCGTGATTTATCTTTCAAACTTGACATTAAGGTCATTTCTTCGAGAGGAAGGAATATCGAACATCTCAATGTTTTCTGTTATGGCGTTTCTCAGCTTAGAAAAAGTCTTTGGTCTCCAGATGATCAAAACATTCGCCCATGTTTTTGTTTTGTTTTGTTTTTCAGGTGTATCATACATATGCTGCTATTATTTAAATATGTGCTCCACCTGGAGATTATTTGCCTGTCTGTGTAAGACGTGGTTTGATTCTGTTTCCCCAAAAGACTAGCCAGTCCTTCCACCCAGTTGATGGAAGGACTTTTTTTTCTTCTTCTCTGTTTCCTCATCATCACTTTTTGAGACAGGCTACCCTCCAACTTTCGATCCTTTCCTCTCAGCCTCTCAAGTGCTAGGATTACAGGCGTCACCCACCATGCCCAGCCCCGCCCCCCAGCATCCCCCGTCCAGTTTATCTGAAGCACTAGCTTCACGGAATTCCCCAGTGTGGCTGGGCTATTTCTTTCATTTAGTTACGGTACAGATTTGTGTAGAGTCATAATTCAATACATGTAAACAGTGCGCAATGATCAAATTAGGGTAGTTAGCATTTCCCTCTCCATTAAACATTAAAAACATTTTGTTAACAGACACTAATTGTATTTACTTATGTAGGACAGTGTGCTAGTTCAGTACATGTGTACAATATGTACAGAGCAAGTCAGGGTGATTAACACTTCCCTCTCCTTATCATTACTTTGTGTTTGGAGACCTCAAGCTTCTCTCTTCCAGGAAGTCATAAAATACTCAATTTCTTTGTGAGCTGTAGTCATCAATGGGTACATTTCTGTACTCCATTTTACTTCAGGGATCTGTCTAGTCCTGCTTCCCTGCCATACTGTGTTAGCAACATAGACTTTATAACATGTTCTTAATATAATTTAATCTTATTTTTAAATTCTGCGTACTTATTCTTCTACTTGCACTGAAGAGTCAACGCACCTCAATCTTCTGGAAGCATATACATAGAAGGACCCAGAATTATACACAAAATGTACATTTGCATGTTTCTTTAGAAAAGAGGTCCAGGGACTGGAGAGATGGCTCAGAGGTTAAGAGCGCTGCTTGCTCTTCCAAAGGTCCTGAGTTCAATTCCCAGCAACCACATGGTGGTTCACAACCATCAGTAATGAGATCTGGTGCCCTCTTCTGGCCTGCAGAGATACGTGCAGACAGAACACTGTGTACATAATAAATAAATCTTAAAAAAAAAAAAAAGAAAAGAAAAGAGGTCCAAAGTTTTCAACGACGGGCAAAGAGACCTTGATGCCAATGGCAGCTCCCGACTTAGGGGTCCCTGAGACAGAGGGCAGAGAGGAAGCATGACTCCCCTCAAGTATTCTAACCTTCACAGATCTGCATTCACTGTCTTTCACCTCCATCATTTGTTCCAGATACTCCCCTGGCCTTCACATTGCCTACTTTAATCTAATTCCATTGCTTGCTCCGGAACAGGCAGCCTACCACACAGGCTCTAGTTCTAGGACTAGATTAGACGGTAACAACATTATCATTAATAAACAACTAAAATCATAAATCTCAGCTGACAACCTGAGGGACCCAGATTTGGGCTTTTTACATTGCTAGGCCTCAGTTTACCATGTGGAGAAGGTATGAAATAGGATGAGGGAGGCCCTTTATCTGAGTCATTTCCCTAGTTCTTTCCAGCTTCCCACTCATCATTCATATTTTGTGAAATTAAGAACCTTCCAGCAGTAGCTGGGCCTAACAGCACATGCTTTTAATCCCAGCACTGGGAAGGCAGAGGCAGGAGGATCTCTGCATTCCAGGCCAGCATGATCTACAGAGTGAGTTCCAGGACAGCCAGGGCTACAAAGAGAAACCCTGTCTCAAAAAAAGAAAAAAAAAAAAAAAACAGAAACAAAACAACAACAAAATAAACCTTCCAGATTGAGAACAGAGATGACTAGTCCTAAACTCACTTAAGCACAGCAAGGTGGGAGCAGGCAGGACCCTAGAAGAGGTTATCCTCAAGTCCTCAGCTGTGGAGTCTTTTTTTTTTGGTTTTTCACTCGGCACTACTGAGTCTTAAATCAGGGCATCTACCTGAAGTTCATTCAGGCAGATGCCAAGCCCAAGTGGCTGGGTACACCGTTCTTAATCAAATCATGTGAAGTGAGAAGACCCACTTTTTTTTTTTTTTGCGACAGGGCTTCTCTGTGTAGCTTGGCCTGTCGTGGAACTCAGTCAGTAGACCAGGCTGGCCTCAAGCTCAGAGATCTGCCTGTCTCTGCCTCCCACATAGTGGGATTAAAGGTGTGTGCCACCACACCCAGCAGACCCACTTTTTTGTTGTTGTTGCTTGTTTGTTTTTTGTTTTTGTTTTTTCGAGACAGGGTTTCTCTGTGTAGCTTTGCGCCTTTCCTGGATCTCGCTCTGTAGACCAGGCTGGCCTCGAACTCACAAAGATCTGCCTGCCTCTGCCTCCCAAGTGCTGGGACTAAAGGCGTGCGCCACCACCGCCCGACTGCAGACCCACTTTTAATCTGGATCTTCTGGGGTGGGAAGACCGGCTGTTGATGGCAGCCTATATAAAGGACATGGATGAAGGAAGCTTGCTCTCTTTGCCTGCTTGCCCTCACTCTCCCTAGCAAGTCAATTCCTTCACTGGCATTAGAGCCTACTTCTTCAGGATTTGGATATATACTGAAGACCAGCTGAGACATCTAGCCTCCCGGACTGAACAACCTACTGGATTCTTGAACTTTCTGTTGGTAGACAGCCATTGTTGGACTAGTTCGACCACAGCTTGTAAGCCGTTCTAATATCCCCATCTATATATGTGTGTATATAATATAAATATAATATTATACATACATACAGAGAGAGAGAGAGAGAGAGAGAGAGAGAGAGAGAGAGAGAGAGGGTCTCAGAACTCTTGGTGTCAGGACTGCCTAGTACAATTCTAGGGTTTTTTCTTAACAGAAACCATCAAGAAAGCTCCTCATGATTCTAGAAACTTAAAAATAACTCCAGATATTGTAAAAAAAAAAAAAAACCCTCAGGACAAAACCATACAAATTTAAATCACTGCCACAGGTGGGGAGAGAGTTAACATGGGTCACAAGGACTGATAGCCCCTTCCTCTAAGTCCAAAAGGGACATTGGGAAGTCCTTTAAAAAATACTTATTTTTACTTTGTGTGTGTGTGTGTGTGTGTGTGTGTGTGTGTGTGTGTGTGTGTGTATGTGTACATGTGTGCTGGTGCCTGCAGTTGCCAGCAGAGGGCATCAGATCCCTTGGAGCTGGAGTTACAGGTGGTTGTGAGTTGTCTGATGTGGGTGTTGGGAACTGAACGCTGATCCCCTTCAAGAGCAGTAGGCTCTCTTAACTGCTGATCTCTCTCTCTCTAGCACCAGAAAGTCTGCCACAGCAGGTACTTGAGCAAGTCCTTCCTCCTCTCTGAGCTTTCTTCCTAAATCCTGGTCTTTAGAATGGACTCTGTTTGTAAGTTGCTGAGCCTCATTCCTCACCATCTGACATTCCTGGATCTGGTTCAGAGTAGATAGGGGCACCTGGGAGGTACCGTCAAAGACAAAGAAGGGTGAGAAGGAACAGATGCTGTAGAGGAGTGGACAGGCAGAGGACAGGAGGAGCATCTTAGGCACAGGGAACTACTGAGTGGCCCCAGCTTCTGAGAGGTTCACCCCTTCCAGGCCTACTCAGCATGGATAGACCTAGAAGGTTCAGATTCCCAAGGCCACGCCCACCACAAGACCACGCCTACCAGGCCCCGCCCCCGTTCACTAGCCCCTCCCACCAACCTGAGGCCCCGCCCCTGGCAGGGCCCTCTTCGCCTCCCGCCAGCCGTGGCTCTGGCTTTGCACCCGGCGGCGGCGACTGAGAACTGTGGCGGCTGCGGAGCCAGCAGCGCAGGCGGGCGAAGCGGAGCTGTCCGGCCCGGTGGCGGGCGATGCCCCCGTGAGTCTCTGTCGCTGCCCGTCCCCGCCCCGCGTCCCTACCCCTTCGGAGTCCGCGCCCGCCGGGAGCCGGGCCGCGCCTACCGCCGGGTCCGCGGGGCGGGGTCCCGGGGCAGCACCTGCCTCGCCTTGCGGAGCCACTCCGCCAGCGGAGCCCCGCTCCCGGCGTGGACCCCGGCCCCACCTCGGGGTAAGTCAGCAGGCCTTGCGCGCCTGCGAGTGGGCGTGGGGAGGGGGCTGCGGTCAGGGGACCACGCCGGGGAGGGGGGTTCCAGCCGGCCGCCGAGCGCTACGTAGGGATGTGTGCCAGGTCTGGGGGGCGGGGGCCCGCGATGCGCACCGCCTGGGATGACTGTGGGGCGGGGGCTGAGCCTGGGGAAGCCTGGAAAATGGGGTAGGAACCCCAGAATCTGGAGTACTTTGCTGACGCTCAGGGCTCACCTGGGGCCCTGGTCTCCAACAGCATTGCTTCGCATGGCATTTTTTGGAAAGTGCTTAAAATCCCTCCTGGAAAGGCAGCCTGCCTTTCTCCCTCCTGCCTGTACCCTGGTTGGGAAGCGGCCACTTTTTCCTCCCGACGTGACACCATTGTACCCAGAGAAAACACCCCCCTCCTCAGGAAAGGAGAGAGGTGGTGCTCACGCAGCCTCAGGGTGGGAAGAGGGGGCTTCTGGGAAGCTGGGGGAAAGTGGTCAGGGGAATGAAGGGTTGCCCAGGGCTTCAGGGAAGCTTGGCAAAACCCTTCATGGGCCATTCTGGCATCTTCTTGTTCGTTTGGGAGGATAGGTCCCCCTGGCTGGCCTCCTGGCTGCCTGGATCCCAGGCCCCTATCACCTTTGAACAACCCAGCCTCAAGGAGTGGGTCTCCTCCTAGTG
Source organism: Peromyscus californicus insignis (assembly GCF_007827085.1). Taxonomy (NCBI): domain Eukaryota; kingdom Metazoa; phylum Chordata; class Mammalia; order Rodentia; family Cricetidae; genus Peromyscus; species Peromyscus californicus. Next base: position 32,613,604 of record NW_026294573.1, on the reverse strand, counting down.
CCTCAGAAGCTCAGGAAGCGTTCATAGCCCTTGTGGTCCCAGGCTAAGGTGAGAAACGCTATACCTAAGGCCAGAGAAACAAGGGGCTGTAGCTGGCAATGTCACCACGGGCCTTCAGGGCTTGGGCCTGGGGGAATGGCTGTGTCCAACACTGTCTCTAAGGGTGAGGTCTGTGAGTGAGGAGGACTCGGCTGCTGCTTTTCCTATTGCCCTGTTCTCTGCTGGTGATTTCTCACTTGGCTTTGGGGCCTGAATGGTGGAAAGAGGGTCTTTCCCCAAGGGGTTAACAAACCATTTCCACAGTTGCTTCCAGCCACCAATTAGTCCATAATCACAGTCACGCAGCTGGCAACTGTCCATACAGGCAAGTGAAGAGGGTAGCCTAATGGGACATTCTCTGGACAGGGGCCTGCTGGGGAGGGGGTCCATGCAACTTGTGCTTAAAGCAGGTATTCAGGGACTCCCTAGAGTTCTGCAGACATCTGGCCATTTACAAGGGGTAAAGCCCAGCCAGAGCTGATTAAACTTGTCTTCAAACCCTGGCTCTGATACTTTCTGTCTTCAAACCCTGGCTCTGATACTTTTTGGCAATGTGATATTAAAGAAATCACTTGCCTTCTCTGAGCCTCTTCCAGCAAAACAGACCTACGTTTTAGGAGGAGTAAAAACGGTGGTAGGTTTGAGCAGCTTATCCCCGTGTCTAGCCCTCATCAGCTCAGGGACTAACTACTGAACTATAAGCAACACTGTGCCAAGTACTTGCTGGGGCAGGCATGCTGGAGCCAGGAGCTGAGGACTCAGCAGGGACCTTGTTCCCTTCCTCCAGGGGATGCGGTCGGTGTTACCGTCTTAACTGTTCTCTCTCACTCCTTGCCACTCATAGTATCTGGGCATTGATTGGGTTTTACTCTTTGGAGCCCAGGCCTGACCCTGCTGGCTCTCTGGGCCCCTGCTCTCCCTGAGCTGAGCTCTTTCGGGGCTGTCAGGGGTCTGGGTGATGTCTGTCCATAGTTATAGTAGTAGCTGGCCCTTTAAGGAGCGAAGAAAACAATTATCAGGCTGGGCATTGCATCAGCTGGAGCCTGGAGGGTCCCAGGGGAGGGGAGGTAGGCTGGTGGTTGATTTCATTAGTGCCATGTGAGAACTCTCACCTGAGTGTGCCCCACTCCCCAGCTGAAACCTTCCCTCCTCGGGCAACAGCCACCCCGGGGCTCTCTGACCCTAGGAACCCTACTTTAGAAGGCTTTTCTATGTCCCCCGGTCTTGTCATGAGTCCAGGCACAGGGGGTGTAGGGAAGTGCCTCTCACACAGCCTTTTGCTGACTCTGGCAGTGGCATTGCCCGCTAGCATTCTGCTGACCTGGGGCGCAGAGTGTATCTCCTTCAGCAACATTTTGCGGATAAGAAATACCCCCATCTGTGTTTGGCTGACGTGGGAGTATTTCTTTCACAGTGGGTACAGATGACTTGGCCACTGGTCTCTGTTCATGATGGGGCTGTGTTCCACAGAGATGTCCGTGACCGGACATAGGTGCTCCATGGGCTGGGATGTGCTCTGTGGGTGAGATGGATTGGTTGTGAGTGGTGAGTCACAAGGCTGTGGGCTCAGTGGCAGAGAGGAGACAAGGTACTTGGGTATCAGACAGTGCATGGTTCATGTCCTACACCTGTGATTACTACAGGTGTCCATCTCGACTCCCTTGCCTTTGGCTCTGGAAAGCAAGAATGATTGTTGGGCGTGGTGGTTCCTGCATGTATACCTTGCACTTGGGAAGGCAGAGTCAGTAGAATTATTGCAAGCCTAGTCTACATAGCAAGTTCCAGGCCAGTCAGAGTACAGAATGAGACCTTATTTCAAAAACCCAAGCCCAAACCAGGTATCCTTTGTATCCAAACTGGCCCACCTGCCTAGAAGGTGCTGCTGATTAAATGTGGTGCCGGAATATGCAGGCAGCCTAGGGCAGGTGGGACCTTCTCTGTTGATTCTCATCCCTTGCAAGTTTGGACTCTTCACACTTTGAGTTCAAGATAGCTGAATAAAAGCTGAATATGATAGTATCCTCTGTAATCCCAGCTGATGGTCAAGTAGATCAGGAACTCAAGGCTAGCCTGAGCTATATAACACGTTTGAGGCCAGCCTGGGCTCCATGAGACCCTGTCTCAAAAACAAAACAGAAACCCAAGACACCATTCAAGGCCATTGCATGAGAAACAAGAAAAGGAGGCGGGCGAGGAGTGGGAGCAGGGAGGGAGGGTGCTCTTGCCTCTGTTGCAGGAGGGCAGTCAGTCATTGAGTACCACTGGTACAGTAGGCTCTGGGAACCATGGAGCCCACTCTCTAGCAGGGTCATGGTCTAGAGCAGGTGATTACATATGTGACATGTATTGAAAGTAAGGGTTCACAGACCTATCACTGCAGGTTGCTCCCCTACCTTCTGGGGTTCAGGAAGGGCTTCCGGAGACAGTGACCTCTTAGCTGAGGCATGGAGGATGCCAAGTAGTCAAGGAGGCAGAGAAGCAAGGACGAACAGGGAGAGAACAGTGTTTAGGGCCCCTGGTGGCGTGGGAACATCCTGGTGATATAGCCCAGGGGTATGTGGCAGGCTAGGGGACAGCCAAGCTCCACAACCCTGGGTTAGCAGTATACCAGAGATGTGAAGGCTTATTCTGAAGCCAGTGGCAACCCCTAAAAGGTTTTAAGGAGAGGAGACAGGATCAGACTTCCAGGTATGTGGGCTGCGGCCTGTGGGCCACAAGGGAGCCTCCTTGGGAGTGACCTTTTGCCCTCTCTTAGCCCTTCCCTTGAGTAGCAGCAGAGATGGTACCCAGGGAGACCTTGTTTATGTGACTCTTCTCAGGAGGAGGTGTCTTCAGATCCCTCTCTGTGGGCTGAGCCACATCTCAGCCCTGTTGACTGAGTTCTGCCTTTGGGGCCAGGTTTTCCCAGCCTCTGGGGGAGCCAGAGGGCGAGATGTAGAGCTTTGATTCTAGCCAGTTCTGTGTTCAAATCCTAACTCGGCAGTTCATGAGCAGAACATGCCCGTGTCTAAACTTGAATGTCGTCAACTATAAAATGGGAAGAAGAAAGGGAAACTCTAGCTGGAGATTGTAAGTCCCTATGCCAGGTGGCCTTTTTCCTACCTCATGTGAGGGCTAGCATGGGAGGCTGGCTCGAAGTAGGGGCAGAACCCTGTGCTTAGTGGGACTCCATGCTTTAATTTTCCGCCGCCACTGTCTGGAAAGAATTGCTTTGAACCAGGACCTGGGCTTTCATTTAGCACTGGGCTTTTCATATTATCTAGCTCATAATCCAGAGAGAAGGGACAGTCTTGAAAATAGCTCCTGAGGGGGAGGCTATCAAAGGTGGGGGCCCTGATTATCTGTCCAAAGGTGAGTGGGGCATTAGTCACAGTAAGGCTTAGGTGGTGTTTACCCTAGGGTTTCTCTGCTAAGCACTTTACACACTCATTTTCACCAGTGAGGGGAAGATGATCATCGTCTCCATGGTATAGATGAGGGAAGTGAGGTTATTTGACCACAGCCCCACAGTTATCAAGAGAAAGATCTGAGATTCAAAGACAGGGTGACCAGTAGCAAGACAGCAGGCATGGGCTGGGAAGGCTTTATGTAGGTGAGGGGCTGCCTGAGCTGAGCCTGGGAGAACTTGGCATTCATTCATTCATTCATTCACTCACTCACTTGCTCAACTCACGGGATCTTACTGTGTAGCTCTGGCTTGCCTGGTTGCTACTTCGAGCTTGTGGCAATTCTCCTGTCTCAGTTCCTTAAGCATTGGAATTATAGACATGCAGTGTCATGCTTGGAAGGGATAACTTGGCTTTGCCCAGAGGGATGAAGGGATACAGGGAAAGGAAAAGCTTTTATCTGGGCACAGTCTAAACCCAGGGTATGCTCCTTGGCTGGGAGAGGGAGATTCAAGGCCAGATGCCTTCAGGGTCTGAAGGAGGATAAGCTTTGGCTTCGTGCTTCTGACTGTCCAAGCCCAGAATCTCTGGCCACTCTTCCCCCAGGGCCTGCTGTTGCCATGGCTCCTCAGAGTTAAACTGACCCCTCTTCTCCCTGCACCACCCCCTTGCCCATCCTCCCCAGGTCATCTCACTTACTATTCTGAATTTAGTTATCTCTTCTGGGTTCAGTACCTATCGGTTCTATGCTTCCTAGACACAGCCTTAGGATCAAACCCAGGTCCCTAGCGCCACCCACCTGCACCTGCTCCGCTTCCAGGGTCCCTGGCTTGTCTCTATCACCGTCACCATCACCCACCCACTTGCTCAAGCTGGAAGCTGGAAATTCTCCTGGACACCTCCCTGCCTTCGCCCCCACAGCCTACAGCCAAGCCTAGTAAGCCTTGTTCTCCAGCATTCCTCTCTGGGGTCAGGTCTGTGGTCCCTCTTCCTGCCCACACCCCACTCCAGAACACGACTATCTGTCATCCAGACACCCTTGACAGCCTTGACCTGGACCCCTTACACTCCCAGGCGTCTACATCTCATTTTGTAGATGTAGCCAGCACGATCTTCTAAAGATAAATGTTTGGTTGTGTCATTTCCCTGCTTAAAACTTCCAGGACTTCTTAGAATAAAATCCAGATTTACTGACGCAGTCTCCAAGGCCCTGTGTGATCTGGTCCTTACCTCCCTATTACATCATCTTCTACCATTCTTTCTTACACCCCCCCCCCCCACTGCAGGACATTTACACGCTGTCCCTGATGCACACCCCCTCCTGGGAGCCCCGCTGACTCCTCCTGTTCCTAGACACCAACCCAAGTGTCATGTCAGCAGAGAAGTCTAAAAGCCAAGAGCTAAATACTCCACTTCTGTAGGCCCCCTCCTCCTCCTCTTCCTCCTCCTGTGTATGTGGTATGGTTCATCCACATGAGTGTAAGGGTACACATATCCATGGGCACAATGTCTTCCTCTATCTGCTCCTTTCCTTGTTGCCTTGACATATGGTCTCTCACTGAACCAGAAGCTTGGTCTTGGCTCTAGGGTGACAGGCTAGCAAGAATCTCCCATTTCTGTCCCCTCATCCTGAATTAAAACACATACACAGTCTTACCTGGCTTTTTACATGGGTGCTGGGATTCAAACTCAGGTCTTCGTGATTACACAGGAACTGCTTAGACCAAACCCCAGCCCCAGGACCTTGTACTTCTTCATGATGCTTGGCACCCTTTACTTTCTTCCCATCATCTCTTTTCTGACCTGAGAGTTCAGTGGGTCTGGAACCTGTGTTGCCTAGCCCCGGCACATAGTAGGTATACAGTGAGTTGGCCGGTGCATCAAAGAGCAGGTACCTCATCCTGCAGCATCCTCGGTGGCCTCCCTGCCTCCAGGCCTGCCTTTTTCAGCCTTTTCTCCACACATCCCCAGAGCGATCTTCCCAAAACATAGAACTGACCCCGTCACCCCCTGCTACTTAAAATACTTCAATAGCTCCCCATAGCTGACAGGAAGAGGCTTCAGCTTCTTAGCATGGTATTCAAAGCTCTTTATGATCTGTACCCAGCTCCCTGTCCATCCCCAGCTCTCCTGCGTCCGCAGCACACTTTGAACACCTGGCAGTTCCTGCAGCAGGCCAGGCTGTTTTGTGCCTCTGTGTACCTACACTGGCTCTTCCCTCTGCTTTTAATGCCTCGCCCACCCCAGCCTGCTTCTAGAGAATGTCTCTCACTCTTTAAAAGCATCTCGGCCCCCTACCTTCGCTGTGAAGCTTGTATAGGAGCCTTTGCCCATCCAATATGGGTAGCCCACCCTGCCCTTGCCACATCAGCGCCAACTCTGCGTCTCTACCTCGGGAGGTTCATCTTTTTGTCTCCAGCCCCCAGCTCCTGTCTTAATTAGGGAAATCCAGGCAAACCAGCTTCAGTAATAAAGGTGTGTTAGGAGGAAGGTTTGTTGCAGGGAACAGGGCTGTGGGGACAAGGGGGTAGAAGAGGACTAGTCTAGGGAGGCAGCACCTGGAAGGCCAGAGAATTTGAATCTTCATTCTCTGCATCCTGCTGGAAGCCTTTGCCTATCTGTCCCCTCTGACAGGATTCTGCTATTGTGACCCTGGATTCCAGCCACATTCAGAACTCCCGTCTAGGACTTGGCAGATCTAAGCACAAATTCCCAGGAGAAGATCTGATTGGCTCTGAGGGAATCAGGTGCCACCCTGGGCAACACACCTATAACCTGCTGGGAAGGATCACAAAGTCAGACATGAACATGGCTACTGGAACCTACCTTGGGTGTATGTGTGTGTGTGTGTGGGGGTGTCATTGTTAGCCGGACAAGTGCTTCAGAAGACATCTGCTCAGTATTTAAGGTGCCAGGTGGAGCAGGGAGGTGGGCAAAGTGCCAGCCTTCCATGCAGACAGCACCTGGAGAAAGGGGGCCTGGAACTGTGACTTAAAGGGGACTCTTCCTAGGGTAATAGTGGCCAGAACAGGCACTGAAGACCTTGTCACCTGTCATTCAGGACCCAAGTAGAGAGAGACCGGGTGGGATGATGAATTTCTCCACTTTTCTTTAGAACGAGGTAAGGGAGGCTGGGTGGTCAGAGCTGCATTCCACCACATTCCCCCTGCAGTGCCAGAGATTAATTCCAGGGCGTTGCACATGCTAAACAGTCACTCTCCCACCAGACTGCATCCTTAGTCTTGGGATTTTTGAGACACCGTCTCACCATTTAGCTCAAGTTGGCTTCACACTCACGTCTGTCCTGCTGCTGCTTCCCGGATGCTAGGACGACAGGTATTGAACCACCACACCAACCAGAATTACCTTCCCTCTCAATCATACCCATCCTTTAAGACTGAAATCATCAGTGATAGCACATGCCTGTAATCCCAGCACTCGGGAGGCAGAGGCAGGTGGATCGCTGTGAGTTTGAGGCCAGCCTGGTCTACAGAGTGAGTTCCAGAACAAGGGCTACATAAAGAAACCCTGTCCAAAAAAAAAAAAAAAAAAAAAAAAGAGATTCATTTCCTTTCCTCAGCAAAGAACCATCTCATGCCTACTCAGCAGCCAGTCATTCTTGACCCGTGTTGATTCTGTTCTTGCTTCCCTAGTAATAAATAAACCCTTTTTGCCTCTGTACGAGACACCAGGCATGTGATTCCATTTAATCCTTGTCTTAAACATGTGCTGTTATTTGCCCATTTTAAAGACATGGAAACCGAGGTTCAGAGAGGTGGTGTTGATAACCCAGAAACATACAACGGTGTAACTCCAGAATAAAACTCTTCATATTGGCTACTTACTCACCTGCCTATTTGCCCTTTGGGGCTGTGAGAGCCTTATAAGCATATGCCAGGTAACCAGCCTTCTGCTTTCCCCACTGTCCAACTCAGGATCACCCAGAGTGAGGGCTCCTGACTGTGGGATACCTGCCATCTGTGTGGAAGTCAATCTCCTCCTAGTGGAATTGCCTAATAGAGCTGTGTAACTGTGGGCACATCTCTTGACCTATCTGGGCCTTTTCTCATCTCAGAGATGAAGATACAATCCCTGCTATGAGTTTCAGATTAGATAGAAACAATTGTAAATAGGAAACAAACCCTGAGCAATTTTGTTTTTAAAATGTATATTTATTTGTGTGTGTGTGTGTGTGTGTGTGTGTGTGTGTGTGTGTGTGTGTGTGTGTGTGTGTGTATACGCGCTGTGGTTAGCAACTCCATGTGCTGACTATATTAGTAGAGCTTTGTTTGTTTTGTTTTGTCTGTTTGAGACAGGGTCTCACACTCTCCTAGGCCGATCTGGAACTTACTATGAAACTCAGGCTGGCCTCAAACTTCTGGCAATTATGCTGTCTCAGCCTCTCCAGGGCTGGAGTTACAGTGTGAACTGCCATGTCTGTAAAATTACATGAGTGGGCATGTGGGTGAGCGGGCACACACCACTGTGTATGAGTGGAAACCAGAGGACAATTTGTGGGAGTCGATTCTCTTCCACCCACCAAGTGGGTCCCAGAAATTGCACTTCAGTCATCAGGGCTGGAGACAAGCACCTTTACCCACTGAGCGGTCTCTCCAGCTTATAACTTTGTTGTCTTACTGTACTTATTTTTACAGTCTTTTTCTAGTTATTAAAAGTGATATTGGCATTCTGTTTATAGTAGCAAGAGAATTGCTATTTAAAATAGTTCACTTAAGTTTTGAAAGTGTCAATTTAAAGAAATTAGTGTACAGGAAACTGGAATTTGGCAGAAATCATCAATGTGGCTCACTAATGTGTGGACAATGCAAAAATCATGGCGGGGGATGTCAGAGATGGGACCCTGTACCCACCTAATCTTGAAGTTGCCTCTTCATCTACCTAAAAAATTAAAGTTTCTCCCTACTATATTGGCCTGCTCTCCTTTGCTGATTCTATGCTCAGGCTCTCCTCTTTTTCCTCCCCACCTCCCCTTCCTCCCTTTCTTTCATTTGGTGGTGCTGAGGATCAAACACAGGACCTCACAGCCTGTGTTTCTCACTCAGCCACCAGCCCTGGCTTGGGCTGGTCTTTGTTTTGTTTTGCTTTGAGACTCTTGCAAACAGGAGAATTTGTGTGTGGTCCTCACAATCTGTTTGAGAGGGGCTGTTGGTGTTGAGATGTCTGGATGGAGGCAAGAGATGCTCTCATTCCAGGCCAGGACTTGAGATGTAGTGTGGAAGGACAGGACCTCAGACCTGAGGGTCCTCCTGTCTTCATACACAACATGGACTTCAGAGCTCCCTAGAAGCCTGGGGCCCCAGGCGGCCCGAGGCTTTGGGAGTTGTGGGTAAGGGAAGCAGTCCTTGGAGCTTTGTGTCCTAGAGCTTGGGGCCCTAGAACAACAGAGCTAAGGGGCTTTGGACTCTCTAAGGTCCCCGTTTCCCAACTCCCTCCTCTAGCCACCTCTTCGTGCCTCTCTTTGTCCCTAAGGCCTGGGCAGCAGCTACCAGGAAGCCTCAGAGGCTAGGTTTCTCCACAGGGCTCAAGTCCAGAGTAGACATGGCAGAAAAAGAGGAAAGGAGAGAGATCTGTTTGTCTCCTGCGTAGTTACATTCACAGCGTGTACATATTGCCCTGGGCACCAGGAAATTAGGAGCCTGGGCAGAGTGTGGGTGTGTACCGTGTATCCATAGTGAGAGAGGGTCACTGCCAAGACGTATCATGTGTGTGTGTGTTAATATAGTGTGTCTGCAGCTCACTGACCCATGTGATATGTCTCAGGTTCTCTGAGGGAGTTTTCATGAAGTGTGTGTGTGTGTGTGTGTGTGTGTGTGTGTGTGTGTGTGTGTGTGTGTGTGTTGGGCAGATCTCATGTGTGCAATGTATATGTTGTGGGTCTGTGGTCATTGCATCTCTGTAACGTGTGTCTGTTCATGTTTGTGCACTGTGCATGTTCGCACTTCGTGCCTGAGTGCCCTGTTCAGGTAGCTTGTGCTCTGGGTGTGGTTGTGCTTGATGTCTGTGGATGTGGCCTTCTTTGTACAGTGTGTCTCTAGTTCTGGGCGAAGGTGTATCACTAGGCTGGGAGAGACCTAGGGATGAAGGAATAGATGCCATTCCTGTCTGTGTCCAGGTCAGCTGAAGCTGTGCTGGATATGAAAGGAAGGTCCCCTGGGTGGGCAGTGGGCACAGCAGCGGCGCCTTCCGGCTTGGCTCAGGGCTGGTAATTGGAGCCCCTTCCCTTCATGAAATATTGATTCTCCTGGAAGGCAGCCCTGACCAGGGGAGGGGCCGGCAGGCATGAGCACCGGCCGCTGTCCTTGGTGCTGTCGATGCTGCCAGCTGAGTGTTGGTGCTCAAGCGAGAGGCTCTGAACCTAACACCATTAACAGAGAGAGGTCCCCACTCTCAGGATGAGTTTACCTGCCCCTGCCTGGACACTCTGAGAGTGTCTTCACTCCACCTAGGAAGGGGCAGCAGGGGAAGCAGGTGGGTATCTTACTGAAATCCAGTATGTCAGGGCTGGGGTGACCAAAAAGCTCTGGGTTTGCCTGGGTTGGTCCTAGTTTACAAATTTGTCTACAGTCCTCACAGGTTTGTTAGAAGTGCTCCTACTCACTCTCACAGGGGTCCTGGTGGATGATAAATGATGTTCCTACCTGCTGTAAGATTGATCCAAAGACCTATTCCCCCATGTCTCTGCTCTGCCTGGGGGTTCTGTAGCCATGTGGTGTGCTTTACATGTGTTTGGGGTGCAGTAATTGTTCTTCCCGTACTGGGCTGAGCTGGACTAAATGTTTGGGCGCCCCATGGACCTTGGGATCCTACTGCAGCCCAGGCCTTCGCCTGGAGTATCCAGACCCTTCTTACCAATCTAAATTCTACCTTTCCTACCTGATGTGTTGGTACCAGAGGGTCAGGTGAGTTTGAGACCAGCCTGGTCTACATAGCAAGAGCCTATCCATCCAATCAATCCATCAATTAGTGCTCCTTTGTTTGTTTGTTTTGTTTTGTTTTGTTTTCGAGACAGGGTTTCTCTGTGTAGCTTTGGTGCCTGTCCTGGATCTCGCTCTGTAGACCAGGCTGGCCTCGAACTCACAGAGATCTGCCTGCCTCTGCCTCCTGAGTACTCTGGGTGGGATTAAAGACATGCGCCACCACACTTGGCTGTGAATCCTTGTCTCAAAAAAAGTAGAAGATCCTAAGAGAGGATGCCATGAGAATACAGATGGAAAGTCACATACCACCTCACTGTGGACTGCAGGGAGGTCTTCCTCAGAAGCAGAAGAAGCCAATGGATAAAAGCAAGCACTAGCCGGGCGGTGGTGGCGCATGCGCCTTTAATCCCTAGGCCACTCCTGATTTACAGGGCAAGTTCCGGGACAGCCAGAGATACACAGAGAAACCTTGTCTCAACAAAACGAAGAACAAGCAAATAACAACAAAAACAGAGGCAAGGGCTCTGCAGCCCAGGCTAGCCTTGAACTCATGGAGTCCCTTGAGCGTCAGGCTCCCAAGTGTTGGAATCACAGGCCTGAAACACCATGCCCAGCTTCTCCTCTCAGAACTGCCCATTCTCCCCTCTGTAAGCCCCTTTCTTTTCTCCTGCCTGTCACTGAGGGTGTTACACCTCTTGCCCTGGGCTCACCTATACTCTCCCGGGAACATCCCACTTCTTTCTACATCTCTCTTCTTCTCTGGGAACACACCCATTCCTGCCCACTCCTGTAGGTCCCCTGAGCTCAGCGGGTCTGCTTCCTGCCCAGTGGCTCCACCCATAAACTGCAGTGTTCGTTAGATTCCTTGTGACTAACATGGGTACTCATTTCCCCCCTTGGCCAGGTTTGTCTTCAAGGACCCCTCAGGCTCTGTTGATGGCATCTCCCATTCCTCTCCTCCTTATAAATCAGCTTGGATTCCATTTACTCCCTTCTCCCAAATTTGTCTCTTCATCCCGTCGAGGGACTCCCAAACCACTCCCTCCCCTCTTCCTCCATGCAGGGCAGCTGTGCAGCCCTTCCAACATGTATGGAGCAGCCGTTCCAACCTCCATCAGCTTGTTCCTGATTCTGCACGCAGTGCTGGATTGATCTCTGGAAAGCACTGTGCCTAAACCTTGTTAGATTTCCTGCAGGATTAAAGACATGCTTCTCAGCTCCGCAGTCAGGGACCCTCATTGATGGCCTGTAACCTCCCTCTCTCTCCAGTCCCCTCTTCCACAGCTGCACTTGTCTTCTGCTCCTCTGCCATGCTCTGTTCGTGCGCCTCTGAACAGGCCTGTTCTGGAGACCTTCTTAGTGGTCCCCACTGCTTCCCCATCCAGTGGCCTCTATCATCCCATTCCCACCTATCTTCTGCTCAGCTCCACTCCGTACTTCTTCCTGATGCCTTCTCTGGTGTCCCACAGCCTACGGTGTTCTTTCTTTTTACATAACAGAGTGTTTTCCCTTGGCATCTCGGATCCATGAGTGGTCCATGGGCCAGCAGCAAGGGCATCATTTGGGAGCTGGTGGAAAACAGACAGACAGATAAACAAACAACCAGAATCCCAGGCTCCACCTGGGAGCCCTAGGGTCAGAATTGCACTTCAGCATGATCCCTAGGTGGTCTGTGTCCACATCTGAGTTGGAGGAGTGCTGGTCGGTTGTTCACTGTGTACCCTGCTTGTTTTGATGCACAGCCTTTTGCCAGGATGTGGGGGATAATCTGAGATGCCAAGTTTAGCACCATCAGGTGATGGCTGCCATGTCGGCCAGATTCCACAGTCTGGTGGAGGAGTGGATAGTGGAGATGGCCAAGAAGACTGTGTACCCTTCCCACCTCCCGGGCCCCAGAGCTCAGACTCTGTAACTCCAATGCAGAAAGTGCTCTGGAAACCCAAGGAGGAATCAATTAATCAATAGAAAGCAGGCGTCAAGCATGTAGCAGTTTGTCCCTGCTCACAGAACACACACGGTGGAAATGTCTGTTATTTTAGCATATGTTTTGGAAAGGAAAATATTTATTTTTTTCCTTTATTATAGCATTAATACAGTTTCTAAAGTAGTAGCTTTAGAAAACACAATATGTCACATGAAAAAAATAAAACTGACTCATGGTTCCTCTCTCCATTGGTGTTCATTTGGTACTTTTGGTTGCCATTCATTCTTTCTACAAATATTTACAGAGCCCTGCTACATTGCCAGGCCCATGCCAGGTACCAGGGATTTAGGGTGAAGAACACAGTTCCTATTTTTAAGCAGCTCACAGCCTGGGGCTGGGTGTGGGAGACAGGCACTGCACAAGTTACCAACGGCAATTTGTTCATGTCCCAGAGCTGCTGGGACAAAGTACCACAAATGAGGTTGCTCAGAGCAGTCTGAATCTGTTCTCCCAAAGCTCTGGAGGTTGGAAGTTTGAAATCAAGGTGTCTGGAAGGATTGATTCCTGTGCGATCCTTGGCAATCCTCGGCAGTCCTCGGCTTGGTGCTCCAGTCTGGACTTGCATACCATCTTCCCTTTTCTCTAGTCGGTGCTGTCTTCCTGAAGGGACACTAACTGGAGTAGGGACAACCTCCGCCCCCCACCCTTTCAGGATGACTTTAATCACATTTGCAAAGGCCACATTTTCAATGAAGGCCACACTGTAGATACAGGGTATCAGGACTTTACCTCGTAATACTCAAGGACAGTACAGAGTTCTGGAGGAGCAAGAGAGGAGACTTTCTTTACCCAGGAAGATTGCTAGGAAATGACCTTCAGAGGGGGACTGAGAAGAGCTGGAGTCAGGGAGGCAGAGGTGGAGGGATAGACAAGCATTCAGTCCTTGGAGCATGGCGGTAAGGGCAAGCTATAGAAGAGTGTTCCAGGTAGACAGGAGACACCGTGGCACTTGTGAGGAATGGAAAAGATGGGGCAAGCAGCCACGACATTGTGGAACCAAGGGGAGGAAGTCAGTCAGGGACTGGAGGCCAGGTGAAGGACAGGAGGCCGTAAGTGTCACGCAGAGGGCGGGTTCATCCTGGGTAAAGACCATCTCTCCCCGGGACTGATCATCCTGGAGCTTGGCTTTCTCTAAGTCGCTGGTTCTGAGGGAAGAGTCTCTGGCTGGGAGAAGAAACGTGTTAGCTCTGTACTCAGAAGAAAGCGTTTCATAAGTCGTCTCTGCACAGGACACAGGGCTCCTCTAGCCCAGACTCTGCTGGACTGAGGGAACGCTGAGTCTGGGACATTGGCCGGGATATGATCACAGCACCTGCATTACTGTGAGGGCTGTGACTAGGGCTGTGACCAGACGATGGGAGAAGACAGATCTCTCAGGAACATATTTTCAGTGCTCTTCCCTTGTCAGGGACTATCTGGAGCCTGGTGCCTTCCTTCATAGGACCCAGACTAACTGGGTCTCAGCTCATCCCTTACCACACACCCTTAGAGGGTTGTTCCTTTCTGGCGTGTGGTGGGAGAGGGCCCACCTTGCCCAAAGCTGCTGTAACCGCCTTGCCTGGGCTGGGTGGGCCAGCCTGGGTGGAGAAGTGGGTCAGCTGGTAGCCATGGCGACAGCAGCTGCTCCCTGCCAGCCTTCCCATCTCTTCACCACAAACCTCACCGGATGAGCTTCTTTGTGTGGTCCAGCAGAGATGGGAGCCAAGAGGATGGGACTGGGGTGTGGAGAGTGTGAGTGTGTATGTGTTCCAGCTCACACAAGGGCCTGCTCCAAGCCGGTGTGTGAGCCCCAGCCTAGGGAGCCAGGCTCCAGGTAAGACTCATCTCACTTTCCTGCCAAGGGGAGCAAGGGGCTTTGCTGTTGCTCCTCTGGCTGGGCAGGGCCAACGGGAGGAGACATTGCATGTGACTGTGTGAAGCTGTGTACACACGAGTCTGAAAGTCTGTGTGGCCGCATCTGTGGGTCTTTGTGTGGGTGAGCATGTGCATATCTGTGAACTCATGTGCTTGTGTCTTTAAAATGTGGGTAGCAGCTTTGTGGGTCTGTATGATATGATCACATTTGATATGAACACATTATGTGCTCTCTCTTGCTCTGTCTCTGTCTGTCTGTCTCTTTCTCTCTCTCTCTCTCTCTCTCTCTCTCTCTCTCTCTCTCTCTCTCTCTCTCTCTCTCTCTCTCTCTCTCTCTGTGTGTGTGTTGGGGGCTATTTCTGCAAAGCTAAGAGGTCTCCACATTAGGAGAGTAGGTGAGACATCGTGCTCTGCTCCCCACACTCTCAGCCTGTGCTTTCTTGGCCTAGCCTGCCTCCCTCACCACATACCAACCCCTGCCACCCTCTCAGCTCTCCCTAAGCAGAGGAAGAAAGGGCTAGACTTAAGGGCCTCTACCGGGGTTTGAGGCAGGGTTCTCGGGTGCCAGACCCAGCATCCAGCCAGGGCTCCAGCGTGGTGCTCAGGCAGCCTTCCCAGCTACCTCCCATCACAATTGAGAGGTGCATTCGTACCCCACACACCTAGAGTGCGGTGGTGCATGGGCCTCCCCCTGAACAGGCTGCTCATGGTGGGCAGGAGCTGATGTCTGGGAAAGTGTTTACCTTGTACCAGGCACCATCATTCACAGTAAGTAGGTAATTGTCTAACTGGGCAGTGAGCACGTACCGATCTTGTTTTGTAATCTTTTACCTAACACTCCTAATGCACACGTGGTCATCCCAGTTTAGGGAAGAGGAGCCATGTGCTGGGGGTTGGGGGTAGAAGCCTTCTAACTCTGCTCAGGAGTGGTAGGCCTGGGTATCACACAGCCCAGCTCCTGAGCACATGCTTTTTTTTTTTTTTTTTTTTTTTCTTTGCATCTGTTCCTGTTGACCCAAATGATCCATAGTCAGCTGGGAAAGCTGGGTAGGTAGGTTCCAGGTGGCCATCAGACTCTTCTTTTTTTGTTGATTTTTTTGTTGTTGTTTTTTGTTTGTTTGTTTGTTTGCTTTTTGAGACAAGGTTTCTTTGTGTGACCCTGACTGTCTTGGAACTAGCTCTGTAGACCAGGCTAGCCTCGAACTCACAGAGATCCATCTGCCTCTGCCTCCCATGTGCTAGGATTAAAGGCATGTACTACCACCGCCCAGCTCCATCAGACTCTTAGAGAAGAAGAGATGGAAGTTAAGAGACTCTGGGTGACTTTCTCAGAGTTAGCGCCTCCTACCCTGACTGCTGGGCACTGGTTCTCAACCTGTGGGTCTCAACCCCTTTCACAGGGATCACTGAAGACCATAGGAAAACACAGATATTTACATTACGATTCATAACTGTAGCCAATTTATAGTTATGAAGTATCAACAAAAATAGTCTTATGGTTGGGGGTCACCACAACATAGGGAACCACATTAAAGGGCCACAGCATTAGGGAGGTTGAGAACCACTGGTCTAGGGGGGACACACAGAGCAGATAGAGGAAGAGAGGGTGGGGCCCAGAGCTCCTGAGCATTCTGGCCTGGGTGAGCCAGCCCTTCATGTATTAGAGAATGTTGTTTGTTTTGCTTTAATACAGGTATGGCACATACCTGCCATCCTGCACTTTGGAGGTAGAGATAGGAGGATCAGGAGGTCAAGATTATCCTCAACTGGACTGGGGAGATGGCTCAGCAGTTAAGAGCACTGGCTGCTCTTCCAGAGGTCCTGAGTTCAATTCCCAGCAACCACATGGTGGCTCACAACCATCTGTAATGGGATCTGGTGCCCTCTTCTGGCCTGCAGGCATGCATGTAGGCATAACACTGTATACATAATAAATACATCTTTTAAAAAAAAAAAGATTATCCTCAACTATATAATGAGCTGGAGGTCAGCCTGGGCTACTTGAGACCATGTCTCTAATTAAGCTTCTCTCCCTTTTTTTTTTTTTTTCTCCTCCTGGGCCTGGGGATGGACTTCAGGGTCTGCCTGCACATGCTAGGCTGACATCCACTCCTGAGATACACATTCCCATCCTTTAAAACAAAAAAATCTTAAAGCTGCTGGGCTTCAGCAGACTGACAGTGAAGTACCTGAAGGCAGATTCGGGACCAGGAGTTTTAAAGGAGGAAACAGTAGCACCCACACCCCTTCAATCCCAGCCCTCAGGAGGGAGGCGGGCAGAGCTCTGAGTTCAAGGCCTGGACCAACAAAAACAAAAAAAGGAGGAAACAAAAATCTGAAAATCGGAACTACTTTCTCGGTGTCCCACAGCTGTCCCCAAAGCCTGTGCTTTTCCTCCAGCAGCTGCTGGAATTCCCTGGGGACAGAAGCCTTAACTCACTTTCTTTTGTGCTCAACTCTTGCCTTGCAGACCCTGTCATCACATTCCCTCCTCCTGGAAGCCTGCCCTGATTGCCTTTATCTCCTTTCCTGAAAACTGGTATCTCTGTGGAAGTGAGGCATCGTGCAGATGCTCTAGGGCTGTGCCGTGGAGAGGGCACAGCCCCCTGTGATGCGGAACACTACACTCAGATTCATCAGCTCGGTGAGCTTATCTTTCCTCTAGGTGGGAGGGAAGAAGAGAGGGAGGGTGCCCCTGACTGGATGGGACGGGAACCTGGGGTTTAGAAGACTAGGATTGGCTTGTAGCCTTGGGTGTATCTCTTTTCCAATCTCCGCCTCTGTAGTTGTAAGGCAGGAGTAGGGAGGATGTGTCAGTTTGGGCTCAGGAGCTGCTTCTCCTGAGCTGGTGCTGGAGCACTGTTGAGGGGCTCCTGAGGTCGGTCGGTCGGTCGGTCTGGCCTCTGGGAACAAGGTGGACTAGTGATGCTGCTGTCGGCAGATGATGGAGAAAGGTGGATGAGCCACTTGCTGTCCTCTCCGGCCTCACAGTGCAGGCACCCTGGGGTGAGGTCCTTGTAAGAGTGGGTGGCTAAGTTCATCTTGGGCTTTGGGGTCCTTCATTGACTGCCAAGAAGAGCTGCTTGACTGGTCAGTCACGTAGTCAAAGGGATGGAAGGCTGCAGGGGACTTGGCAGGGCCTTGAGACCTGCTCCAGGAATTGTAGCGTCTCTAGGGTAGCAAGACCCCAGGGAGAGGGTCCCCTCTGAGGGCAGAAAAAGCAACACCAGGCCCATCCCTGGGTGTCTGTCTCCCAAGGACCCATCGGAACCATTTCCTCTGCTCCTGTGTAGTGGGCGGGAGTCAGCACAGAGCTCTGCCAAGTGAGGGTTCTGTAACTCAGGGCATCACAAGGGGGATCACTACCTTGATGTGTCAGGAACGGGTCAGGGAAAGGGTCCTGCTCAAGCAGGGCAATGTGATGTGACCTTCATGGAAAGGACATTACGTCGTTCATTTGGCAATCGTTTCAGCCCTCAGTATGTGGCATGCTGTGTTCCGGGTCCTCATTCTCTCATATCTCTGCTACCTCCCCTTCCACATCCCTGTGATCTGATGGCTCAGGGCTGCTGTGCAGTGAACTTCCTTCCTCTGGGGCACAGTGTGATTGATCCCTGTGCCTCTGGCATCCCTGCAGAGAGGACTTAGAGACATGGTTATTGTTGTTGTCCTCTGCCCACCATCCCCCCCCACCCCTTGTTTTGCAACAGGGTCTGATGTAACCCAGGCTGGCTCTGAACTCATTATGTAACCAAGGATGACCTTGAACTTCGGTCCTACTGTCTCTACTCCCCCCCTCCCCCAGTGCTGAGGTTACAGGTATGCCAGCTAGACAAGCACCCTACCGGCTGAGTTATACCTCAGCCCCAAGAATCCCAGTTCTGAGCCTTCCACCAAAGCATATATATGGTCTCAGACTCAGCTCCCTTGACAAAAGGACTTTTCCAGAGCACCTAATTTGACCCCTTCCATTTAACACAAAGATGAGGAAACCAAGACCCAGAAAAGAACACAGGAGGAATCAACTTATGTTCTGATCCACATACCTAAGCCTCCCAGGTTTCTGTGCCCAGGACCTCAGGCCTACTGCTTTGGGTCTGGCTCCTCCTACCTTCTTGGGGAGTGGCCTGCAGGCTGGGGTCACCCAAGCACTCCTCAGTCTTCAGGTACTTGAAGATGAGAGCCTGGCTCAGTATGGTAGAAAGTCCTGGATGTCAGTCCGCTTGTCGGTCTGTTTATTATTCATGAGGAAACATGAGCTCCCAGGTTGGCAGGGTCTGGAATTCTGTCCCTTCTCACCCCTCAAGTGTCCTGGAGGCTCACCAGGGAACTATGTGCTTTTCTAGCTGTGGTCTAGGGTTTCTCCCCTTAAATGCTCTCACCAGCTTGGGGAACTTGGGTCACAAAGGGTTTTCTCATCATAGATACTTGCCTTGCAGTTTTCTCAAAGAACCCAGAGACTCAGGGTGGTGCCTGCCCTGGAGGGGTAGGCCCTCACCTTTGGATGAGGTCTGGACCGAGGGGTAGGGGCTACCGAGCATGTAGGCTTCTTTGTAGATGCAGGAGACCTGGGTTCGAAGCCAAGCCTTGCCACTTCCTAGCTGAGTAGGACAAGCCGGTCTTCTGCTTCTCTGAGACTCACTGTTCTCATCTGCCCTGAAGAGATAATGAGGCACCTCTCAGAACTACTGTAGTGGCCAATTAGACTCACACTGTGGCAGATTCACAACATCAGATAAGCCCTGTCCCATCTTCCACCAGAAGACTGTACAGATATCCCCAAACCCTCACAGACTGGCACAAGAAATGGAAACAAAACAGAAGAGATCATCACAGGCCACAGGGACTTTCCATTAGCTCTAAGGTTGATGGAGGATGGAGAAACACAACCCTAGACTCCGTACCACCACAGGGGGAAGGCAGTCCACAGCCCCAAAGAAGGCAGAAGGAGGCCTTGACTCACCCCCTCTATTCAGCCTCAGTTCACTGGTCTAGCAGGAGCCAGGCTGACAGGACAAGTAGCCGTTCTCAGCAGTGTGGGGACTGTCTTCCTTGGCAGCCAGAAAAAAGCCACCCCCTTCCACCTTCATTTCCTCTTCCCGTCTTCTACATCCTTTTCAAAAGTCAGACTCCCTCAAGCAAAATGTCCTGACCCCTGGGATGCACAGCTAGCCCAGGAAGAGACTGGGTGCCAATGTAGAACAAAGGGGTGCAGAGTATGAAGGGGTGTTTTTCTTACTATGCCTGAGCAGAGCCAGCTAGTGCGGCCTTGGACCTAACAGCCAAGCCATAGACCGTTGCAGCTGGAGAGATGGTTAAGTGGTAAGGACTTGCTGTGCAGACATGAGGACTGCGTTTCAGATCCCCAGCTGGTCTAGCCAAGTGATTGAGCTCCATGGACAGTAAGAGACCCTGTCTTAGAAAACGAGGTAGAGATTGATGATTGAGGGAGACTCCGGACATCAGCCTGTGGCCTCCACACTTACAAACACAAAGAGACCCCACCTCTGTGTAAGGCAGGGCCACCGACGCCTGCCATCCCCTCCCCCAGAGCGCTCTCGGAGCGCTCTGTCCTCCTCCTCCCTGGCTCTTATCGTAACCACCATTAAATATTTAATGGTGCAATTAGTTATTTACTGTCTGTCTCCCCTCCTGGACTGGAGGTCTTGGGAGGGCAGGACCAAGTGGACCTGGCTCACTGCTGTATCCCTGGCACTCGGCCCTGGCCTTGGAATTTTAGGAAATTAAACATTTGTTGAATGCAGTTAATGAGGACAGTAAATTTTTATACTTTGGAAAGGGATTTGGCAATATAATCCAAGAATTTTTTTTTAAATCCCTAATATCAGGCAGAATGCTTTTAGATATAACGGAGAACACTGATTCACACTGGCTTAAGCAATAGAAAACACATTCTTTCTGAACTGAATACCAGAGAAAAGTGGGCTCCAGGTATGGCCCAGTGTTCTCCGTGCTGTGTGCCATGGTCCTCGGCATCACTGGCCTCTGCCTGCATTTGGGCTGTAGCAGGAGGGGTATGGATTGGGAGGGAGCAGGTCTCTACCACTCCTAAGGTGAGCTGTTTGAGCATTGGTCAGATGCCCTACTCCTGAACAAATGACTTGCTGAGGAGAAAGCCATTGACCATTCACCAGTGACCTTAAGCTAATCAGTGTCTGCCTCAGAAACAAGACAGGGTAGCACCTGGCCAAAACCATTGTCTGCCAGCCAGCTGGGGAGAGGGGGTGGCGGCTAGGAATTTGGGACACTCCCGTCATTCTCACCCCCTGTCACCCGCCAATCCGTTTCTAAGGAAATCATAACCAGTTCAGAAAGATGTTCATCTCAGTGTTTGCTTGTTTTGGGACAAGATCTCATGTAGCCTAATCTGGTGACCTTGAACTCCTGATCCTCCTGCCTCCACTTCCCAAGTGCTGGAGTCACAGGCATGAAGCACCATGCCTGGCTTCAGGGTTTATTTAAAAGAGAGGAGCGAGAAACTTGGATCAGATTCAGGAGGTAACTGCATTGAAATATTTAAGTCAATTATGTGCCGTCTGTACAAGGGACGATTACAGTGGCATTAAAACATTTATACAAAGTGTTAATGACATTGGGAAATGCTACGATGTGATGTTGGATGAAAAATCCCAGAATTTAAAATCATATTTACAGTATGAGTCCAATTATTTTTTAAAAGCACAGAACAGAGCTGGGTTAAATGTTGACAATGAGGTCTGTCTGAAGTATAGGAGACTGTGATTTTTGACTCCACTTTAGGCTTTTCTGGGCCAGCCCTTTCTGTCCCTCTCTGCACAGACTTCTGCTCCTGCTCTTGTCACTCACTGTGAGCCCAACCTGCCTTGGCACTGTCCTTTGCATTTTACACAAGTCCCTAATTTAATCCTTAAAGCCATCCTGGGAAGTAAAAGGGCTTTGATGGTTTCGTTGTTGTTGTTGTTTTGCTAAGGCATTTGTGGAAACTCCAACATGTCTGGTCACAGAGTTACCCAGCTGGTGGATGGAAGCCTTTGGAGTTCCACCCCAGGCCTGTCTCTACTGCCCAATGAAGTTGTCTGCTGCTTGTCCAGAGCCAGGCTCTAAAAGTTCCATTTTTGTTCTCTAGGGGTTTTGTTGTTTTACTTGGTATATTAAAATGTTTAAATTACATTTATTTATTTGGGGGGGGGGTAGTGCGCATGTGCCACAGTTTGTGTGGGAAGGTTAGAGGTCAACTTTTGGCAGTTGAGATCCCTGGGACTATGTGAGTTCCAGGAGGAGAACTGAGGTCAGGCTTGGCAGCAAGCATCTTACGCACAGAGCCAGGTCCCAGGCCGGTTCTGATTGTTGCAAGGCTGGGAGAGGGGTTGAGGGGTTGGGGTTGGTTCACACCCCAGGCCTCATCCACACGAGACAAGTGACAGTGCCCACGTTTTATTGACTCAGACTTGGAGATTTATTCGTTCATTTCATCCTTAACCACCTCAGAGAGACCTAGTGAATGACCCAAAGTCACATAACTAGGAAGTGGTGGAGTAGCAGGAGAGTCACAGGGATGTGATGTGGACTCCCTTTTTCTCTCGCTCACCTTCAGAATTGCCTGAAGCCCTGCCGCCCTGAGGACCATGTTTAACGGGGAGCCTGGTCCAGCCTCAGCTGGGGCCTCTAGGAACGTGGTACGGAGCTCCAGCATCAGCGGCGAGATCTGTGGATCCCAGCAAGCTGGGGGTGGGGCCGGGACCACCACGGCCAAGAAACGACGCAGCAGCCTGGGTGCCAAGATGGTGGCTATCGTCGGCCTGACCCAGTGGAGCAAAAGCACACTGCAGCTCCCCCAGCCTGGTGAGGGGTGTGGGCACCAGGAAGCGGGGAAGGGGGAGGAGTGAGGAGGAGGGGAGTGGGGTGTTGCTGAGTCCCCATGGACTAAGGGTAGATGCATACTTTGTGGGTGCTTTATGGGCCAGTATGCGTGACATTCTGTAGTCCTCACTGGCAGGCAGGAACAGCCCAGAGAGGGAAAGTCAGGTGCTCCAGACTGCACAGCTTCGGGTGGTGGAGTTCAGACTCAAGCCCTAGTTGTCCCTCCCAGTTCCGGCTCTGTACATGCTGCCGCCTCCACATACTAACGTTGTTTGAAACAGCCATGCTAAGGGACCCCACACTTTTATAGACGGACATCCTCACGATCCTGTCCTAGTTGTCATCTCTCAGTCCCCTAAGGACAAATAGCCCCACAAATATAGTTGCATAGTCACACATAGGTATTGCAGAGTCACAAGAGAGACGCAAATACATGGCTTCTGCAGTGACAGATCCAGAGTGTTCATTTGCTCAGATAAGCCACTTATACTGCCAGGAAATCATGGTCCAGTTATTCTCATTACACTGTCCATGGTTGCAAATAAACTCTAAATACGGTTCTCTGAACACAGACAAAAAGACCCACATCACTTAGATGCACATGCGCCTCACAAAGCTACACATATGCCTTAGCCGATACATCCTCATATATAGGGTATGCATTTTCAGACATCTGGCTACAGAATTCCAGTTATGTTCAGACTTGGGAGGGAACCCACCTTGTCTCACACAGCCACATGTGGCCCCCACATCACAGAGGAGCCAGTCCTCCCTACCCAGACCTCCATTTGTGGCATTGGTCCAGACACCAGCTGGCTTTGTTTTAAAATCTCTTCCTGCTTATTTTGCTCAGAGTAACAACTTCCCCCAAAAACCTTCAAGTAGGCAGCTGGACGGGGGTGGGGAAGGGTAGAATGCTGGAGCATCCAGGGAGGATGCTCATCAAGACGCCCCAATGGGGCTGGTATTTGGGGGTGCTTCTCCAGACCTTAAAATAGATTTTTACAAAGCTGTCTACAGGAACACAGGGGATGGTCTTTTCCAGTGCTCAGGCTCCCGTGTGCTTTCTGCTCAGGGCAAGACTAGATGGGGAGAGTCTTGAGGTCATTAGTACCTTTGGCTGGGCAGTGTAGGTTTGAGAGGAGAGCAGGAAGATGGGGAGTTGGACTGGGACAAGGAGGGCTGGAATAAAACCAACCTGGGGGAATTAAGATTAGAAGGTCCTGGAGGAGCCGGCGGTGGTGGCGCACGCCTTTAATCCCAGCACTTGGGAGGCAGAGGCAGGCGGATCTCTGAGTTCAAGGCCAGCCTGGTCTACAGAGCAAGATCCAGGGCAGGCACCAAAACTACACAGAGAGACCCTGTCTTGAAAAATTTAAAAAAAAAAAAAAAAAAAAAAAAATCCTGGAGGTGTTGGAACCTAGAGGTCTGTGTCTGGTATTACAAGCACAGGAATCCAGCTCCAGACCCAAAGATGTCTTGTATGCAAAGTGACTGGGAGAGACAGTCTCCAAGGCCTGAGTCACTGGGAGGCATTGCGGGATCTGTTGTTGCTTCAGACAGCAGCAGGCTGGGATGGGAGCAGATGCCAGGAAGACCTGCTACCTTGGGGAGAGACAGGATGCTGGGGCCTCTGGATGCCTTGTCTTTGTGGTGTGTAAGGGCATGACTAAAGGCCCCGGGTCTGGGGCCAGGGGAATTGCCCAGATGCCTTTCCAAGTGCAGGTCCCTGTGAATCATCTAATCACTGAATGTCATAGCAGGAAGGGCCCTCCAGGTCATCCAGTCTGATGTACTCATTTATCTACGAGACTTCCAGAGCCTGAGGAGAAGGCACTTCCCTGGGGAATGACCTCAGGCTGGCCTTTGCAGCCACACCCCAACATTTACTAGCTGGACAGTTCAGGCAAGCTGCTTCCCTTCTCTGAGCCCACTGTTTGTTTTTTGAAGACAAAATATATGCTTTATAGATCTATCCAGGGATTACGTGAGATAGATATGCAAAGGTTCCCAGCCTCTCGTGAATGGCACATGGGAGACACTCAGCAAAGTGTTGATATTAAAAAAAAGATTTATTTTTATTATTTTTAATTGTGTGTGTGCATGTATGCATGCAAGCTTTGAGTGTGCCAGTGCCTCAGCTTGGAGCATCATCCTGGCTGGGAGACTCTGGGACTGTAGGCAAGTATGTGGTCAACTCACCAGAGATTGCTGCTGAGAAAAGATCCCAGAAGGGTGCCCCTGTTGCCCCAAGTGGAATGACTTGATTCCCTGTAGGGCTGGGCTATGGGGAGTCAGGAAGAATTCCTCTCCTGGACCTAGCCCTTGGAGCTCTAGATCTTTTTTTTTTTTTCCAAGAACCCCACTCTCCTGGTTCATCGACACCTTGATCTTCTTGGTTCCTTTGCCCCAGTTCACATAGTGCAATGTCTAGTCCGTAACATCATCCTCCCTCTAGCCCCCTGCCTGTCTGCACTCCTCCACTTTGTCATCATTCTGCCCTATTGCAGACCTCCCAAATCTCACCCTGTGCTTTAGAGGGCCTGTTCTGGCTTCATAGATCTCCATGGAACCGCCAAAAAGTCACTTTCTAGTTGGGACTCAGTTTCCTCTTCTGTAAAATGGAGCTAACAGTGCTCTCTTTCCAACTTCCTTTGAGATCTATCAGTTCTCTAAATTATAGGAGCAATGAAGAGTGAGGTCAGAGTTTTGGGGTCCTAGGACCTAAGTAAAATCTGGCCTGGCATCAATTAAGCTGAGCCTGCCAGGGGGTCATGCTTGGTGGAAGCGGACTTCTAAATGTCCAGTACCAAGGACAGAACCCTTCCCTCCTGAGCTACAGAGAG
The DNA here is from genome assembly GCF_007827085.1 of Peromyscus californicus insignis. NCBI lineage: Eukaryota > Metazoa > Chordata > Mammalia > Rodentia > Cricetidae > Peromyscus > Peromyscus californicus. Next base: position 32,588,697 of record NW_026294573.1, on the reverse strand, counting down.
TGTTGCCGCAGGCCATGACTGCCCCTCTTTGTATGTGACGGGACAGGTAGAATGGCTCCTGGAATCTTTCTCCAAGGAACACTGAATTATTGCAACCGCGTGGACCAGTCAGTTCTCTAGAGAGAAACACCATAAAGTTATTCCCTGGGTCAGCAGGGGCCAAGGCTGAGCAGGAACAAAGCCAGTGGGGGGATGGTCTCTCTTGAGTTTGCAAGACCTTTCTCCCAGCACTGAATAGGCAGGAGTTTAATCTCTGCTGAGTCACACCTCCAAGAGAGGAAGCATCAGAAGGGGGGTGTCATGTCAGGCAGGGGGTCTGAGGGCCTGGTGGCTGGCTAGCCAGCTCTTTGGCATCCCAACCCTGGACTCTTCAGCTGTGAAATGGTGGAGGGGCCTGGAGAAGAATCTCTGACCTTTCAGGATTCTGCGCATTTCCCACTCACAGCCGCTCACACTGGGTTGGGCAAATCTTATCTAACTAAGAAGGTAATTTCACTTCCAAATGGGCCAGAGCTTTCCCAGGCTCTAAAAGAGCGTGTGTTGAGGGGGTGAGGATGTGAGGGGGAGGCAGGGTGACTTTCAGTCCCCCCCCCCCCCACGGCCATCTGTCTTCTAACTGGGTTAGAGGGGATGAGGCATTTAGGAGCCAGGGACAGAGAGAGTCCCATGGTAGGTCACATACCATGTGTGGGTGGACATCATGATGTGTGGTGAGTAGATGGGCTCACTTCTAGGTATTAAAAATCATATATATATATACACCTGTGTGACAGTGTACACTGTATCCTGTATCCATGTGAGACCTGGAGGGCCTGTGTGACTTTGTGTAGACAGACACATGGTATCATACATGAAGTTATTGTATTCATATATGTGATAGTCAGTACTCCTGTGTGTCTGTCTTATGCATGTGTAAGAGAAATATGCCTGAACTAAAATGACTCTGTGTGTGTGTGTGTGTGTGTGTGTGTGTGTGTGTGTGTGTGTCGATTCCCAAATATGCTAGCTATTCTGATAGCTTGCACTGAGTCTAGAGAACACATCTTTCTGTATGTTGCCCCTGTTCCCATCACCTCCCCTCCACCACCTTATCTGCTGGTATTTGCCTTCCTGACCTTCTCTCATCCAGTGGGGACTTCCTGAAGGGTAAGTGGGGCAAAATAGGAAGAGCAGAGGCCTTCTTTTCCCAAGCTGTGGACTTGAACATTCTCTCCGCAGCCTACTACTGGCTGCCTTCAGGTATAAATGTGCCGTTACCCTGCCCTAGGCACCCTTGCAGGCCACTCAACTAACCATTTTCTTGGGCCTGTGACTGGTGGCAGCAAATGGCCCCTTTGGTACCGACTCGTCTGAGTGCCACTCTCCTCCCCATCAAGTTGCTCAGCAATCAAGCTTTAGCAGGGGAGTCCCTGCAAAACCCCAGCCTGTCTCCCCTCCCCACCCCCGCCCAGGAGGAGAGCTGTCTGGAGGGACCACACTGCAATGCTAAGGAGGTTGCCATGGAAACCCAGGCAGGCTGGCGTGCTACTCAGAGAGGGAAAGTGCCCTGTGTTTCCTGCAGGGCTGAGGAGGGGGCTGGGGGGCCCCTGAATAGAAGGAGCAGAGACAGGGGAAGGGGCCTGCTGTGGACCTTCTCAAATCCAACCTCAGGTTAAGCTAGCCGCCCCACCCACCTGCAATCTTGCCTTCCAAGGTCCAGCTTGACGGTTGTGATGCTCTCCTTTTCAGACTTACCTTGAGAAGGCCAACTTCAAATGGTCAGGCTTCCAATGGGGGTTTTTCTAGGGCAGCAGAGAGGTGGTGGGTTTGGGGTCTGGTAGGAATCCAAAAGAGAGAAAATAAATCTGGGAATCCCAGAACAGACAAACTTTCCAGAAGTGAGAGGAAGGAGCAACTCTTAAGTTTGGGGGCTGAGGCTGAACAGAATGGGAAGGCAGAGTCAAGAGAACCCCGTGGAGGGGGAGGGCCCTTCCGCTGCAGGACTCTACCTACAGCTGCATTTCTCTGGGGGCACGCAGCATGTCTCTGGGCAGCTTTCTCTGTATCATTACCCTGGGCTGGGCCAGGGGTCAGCTCAGTGGTGTCCCAGCCTGGGCAAATGCCCGCCTGCTTCTCTGTCCAGAGCAGCACTTTAGTAGCACTCTTCGAGAAGCCTACGCCATGTTTTGACCTTGTTCCCTCTCTCTTCTTGGGTTGGGGACCCCAGAAGGGGCCACTAAGAAGCTGCGCAGCAACATCCGCCGGAGCACGGAGACTGGCATTGCGGTGGAGATGCGGAGCCGGGTGACGCGCCAGGGCAGCCGGGAGTCTACTGATGGGAGTACCAACAGCAACAGCTCCGAGGGCACGTGCGTGCACCTGCCAATTTGGTTTCCAGCCAAGATGTCTGCATACCTCCCTGCCCTGGCTTCCCCTTCCCCTCTCCTAGCTGTCTGGTCCCTGGGCCCAGGTCTTCCCATGGCTCCCAACAGAACACCCCAGAGGACCTGGAGCCCATCATTGGTTCTTTCATTTCAGGAGGGAACTTGGGTTTCCTGCCTCCCATCTCCCACCCTACACCCTGCTCCAGAGGAGACGAGCAGGAAGGAAAATGTGACCCTAAATTCCTTTTAAGCCTAAACTCATTTTCATGGCTTAGTTGTGTGAAATCTTTATAAATCACCTTGCTTGGAGATTAAGGAAGAAAATTGGACTAGATCCATGTTTTTAGAACAGTCACATCTTACCTTGTGACTCATAGGCAGGAAGTAAGATCGCTGTAGTGGGTCAAAAGCAGCATTAGAGAAAGAACTAGAAGACACAGGTGTAGCCTGTGTAGCAGGGTTCTTTCAGGACGGCATAGGTCAGCAGTGGGCTGTGGTGTTGGCAGCCTGTTTGTTTTTGCATGAGAGTTGGAGTGAGCGTTTGACAGTCACTGCTTAGATACCCTCCAGATCTGTTCTGAATTGGAGTTGGTAGATTTTCTGCTTCTCTTTCATCAAGGCCCTATAATTTTCAGTGTCAGGCTCCAGTGGCTTATTTAGTATTCAGTGACTGTCCTTACTCCTGTACAGGGACCCTTTGGCATCCCTGTGGGATTGGTTCCAAGACCTCCCATGGATCTAAAACCCACAGCTTCTTGTATCCCTTCAGTACACTGACTGGTACGGTGTTCGCATACTCGCTGTACCCATCCTCCTGTGTGATCAGGTCCTCTTTTGATCACCTGTAACACCCAGTCAAAGCTAAATGCAATAGTGATACCTGTTATACCGGTCTCACTATAAAGCTCAGGCTGGCCTTAAATTCAGAATCCTCCTGCCTCAGCCTCCTAAGCACTGGTATTATAGGTGTACACCCCAATTCCCAGCCTAGACTGTATTGTTTAAGGAATAATGATAAAAAAAGAGTCTGTGCTCAGTACAGACAACCTTTTTTTTAATACTTTCAGTCTGTGGTTGCTTGAATCCACAGATGCAAAACCCGTAGGTACAGATGGCCACCTGTACCTTCTAACATGGAAACAGGTAGCCATTAGCATTTACTACCTCCTGCCTTGTACAGAGCATTGATGTGTACCTTAGGCTAGTGACCCCCTCTCTGGAAGCCATGTGCTATGATCATTTAACACTTGTGCCCAACCTGAGTGAATTTGGAAACCATCCATGTCTCCATGTACAATGAGGGAACCGAAGCTCCTGAATGGCAGAGGCTCTTTACCCACAGGCACAATTCTTAAGACACAGGCCATTGTTTACACTAAGGTCACTTGATTCCATAACCTTTATTCATAATCTCCACACCGTATACCAGTCACATACACACCCCATGCACCCCAGTTCTGAGACTTTGAGTCTACATCTCTTTTTTTCTTCTGAGGTCTCATTGTCATAAGAATGTGACACCAGGGCGGGTGGGGTGGTGCACACCTGTAAATCCAGCCCTTGAGAAGTGGAGGCAGGACCAAGAGTTTAAGGTTAGAGACTTGACTACATAGTGAGTTCCAAACCGGCCTGGACTACAAGGGGCATTGGGTCAATGAAAGAGGGGTGGGTGGAGAGAGGAGGAGGAAGGCCAAGAAATGAGAGGGAGAAGGCTCGGTCAGTGAAAGGCTTGCTGTACACACACACAAGAACCAGAATGGGGGTCTCCAGCGCCCATGTAAAAAGGCCGGATGTAATTGTGCACGTGCCTATAACCCCGTTATCGTGGAGACAGAGACAGGGGGATCCCTAGCACTTGCTAGCAGCCGGTCTCTCCAAATCTACAAACTCCAGGTTCAGTGAAAGATTGTCTAAACAATTAAGCTAGAAAGTGATTGAGGAAGACACCCAATGATGACCTCTGGCTCTTGAACACACACACACACACACACACCAGCACATATGTACCCACCCTGATACAAAAAAGAATGACACTAGGCTATTGTTGATCATGATTAATAAAAGTAGATGCCTTGAAGCCTCTTCCTAAGGGGGGAAGATGAGCCTTCTAAGAGAAATGCAGGGTCTGTCCCACAAACCCATTGCTCCCCGCTGCCCGTCACTAGCCACTGGAGCCCCTACTCCAGACTGTCCAACAGGGACTCTTCTCTGACCCACCGTTCATGGCTGCCCCTAAAAGATCTGCATATTCGAGTTCACTGTGGCCCCTGGGCAAGCTGTCCCTGTTGGCCGTGCCCAGAACATCTGGGGCTGAGGACATGATGGCAGCCGCAGAGGCAGAAGCAAAATTCATTGCCAATTGTTGTACCTCATGTGTCTAGACCGTTTCCCCCACACCATCCCCCGGTGAGCCAGGTGTCATCCCTGTTGCAGACAAGGCCAGTCTCTTACCTCTTGGAAATGTCTGTTTCATCTGTGAAATTGGATAATGGTTCCTACCACACGGCCTGGTTGTAAGGATTAATGATGTAAGGCACGTGGAACGTTCAATGCGCTGCTGGCGGCTGGCCCGCTTTCAATCACTGTCAGTTTTTCTTGTTACTATTTCCAGCCCCCTCCCCTCCAGTCACGGACCACCCACAATCACCTGCCATTCATCTCAACCTCATCGTTAGGTTATTTTGGTCTCAGCTGCCGTTTTGAGAGCCACCTCACCTTATTGATTTGGATTTTAAATTTCTGGTTAAAAAAAAAAAATAATCAAACCTCAGTTCTTGGAACTTATTCAGGCAGTAAGAGTCCCTCCAGCTTGTCTCTCATTCTTGGCTTTGGCATGCTCTCATGAGGATGCTCTGCCCTCTAATGATCACTTCAGAAATCTCTGGGCTTGGGTTGGGATGTAGCTCAGTTGGTAGCATGTCCATCCAGCAAGCATGAAGCTCTGGGGTCCGTCCCTAGCACTGCATAAGCTGGGCATACTGGTACATGCCTGTAATCCCAGAAGGATTAGGAATTCCAGGCCAACCTTGGCTTCATCATTAGTCTGAAGCCAGCTTGCAATGCACAAGTCCTCAAGAAATAAATAAAAATAGGGATCTAATGCCTTAAATATCTTCATTAGTCTCTTTAATAATATTAAAGTATCTTTTTCCACGCCAGATACTATGGGACCTGCTTGTTACCCACTTGGGAGGCTAAGGCAGGAGGATTGTCATGAATCTGAGGCCAGCCTGGGCTACATAGTGAATTCTAGGTTAGCCAGAAGTACACAGTGGGACTGTCTAAAAACACGAAGCCTGAAGTATTTTTCTTCAACATGCAGAAATGAACAGGTGTTCACTCCCAGTTAGAGTAATCTAGCCACAGTGTACAGGCGAGAAACGGAGGCACAGCTCCCTGGATGTAGGGCCTCTGCATCCATCCCCGCCGCTAACCCCCCTGCTACCCTCACGTGCCCTCTGCTTCCTTCTGCAGGTTTATTTTCCCCACACGGCTTGGAGCTGAAAGCCAGTTCAGTGATTTTCTGGATGGCCTGGGACCAGCCCAGATTGTGGGGCGACAAACACTGGCCACACCCCCCATGGGTAAGTCTTGGAAGAAGGACAAGCAGGGTGTGGGGGGCACAGCAGTGAGGCCCTGTGTACGGCAGGGGCAGGCAGCAGGAGGGGCCAGGGTCCCAGCCTTTCTCTCCTCACTGTTCAGCAGCAGTTTCTCCAGACTGCCCCTGCGCCCCCCCCACCCCCCCCCCCCCCCCCGCAGTCACCCTCCCCTGCTGTGTAGACACTGTTGGCTCCTGTTGATTTACCTTCTCTGACCTTGGACAAGTAAGTCACGACCCTTCTTTGAGCCTCGGTTTCCTCATCGGGAAAATGGAATCAGTAATTCCTACTTTAGTTCTCCAATCTCATCACCCTTTCTGAGCTCCTGCTAGATACTTTCTATAAAGCATTTTAGTGTTCTCCTTAGGAACTGTGGCTAATTGGACTTGTTACGCCCAACAGCATCTGGCACTGAGGGACCTTTAGTAATTTTCTCATCTCTCTTTCTGTCAGCTAGGAAGCTCTTCTCAAAGCCCACATCGGGTCCTCTTAGCCGCTCTCAAGCTTCCCCCTCCCCATGTTCAGGCAGGCTTCCCCATCAGTTTGGCCTGAGCTTTGCCTGATCCAGGTGTCTCTACTCAACCCCATCCTGATGGTTCTTGACCTTTGACCCTCACAGCAGAAGAGGGAAGTGAATGCTGACAGTGGAGCTGGGATTCTGTGCCAGTTTAGGACTCTGTATGTGGCACTATCCTTCCTTGGAAGAGGGGTCCACAAGACCCTCAGAGTCAAGGTCCACTCTCTTCTGGCCTTGGGTATTAGATTTGTTTAATTTGTTTAATTCCGAGATTTTGGTTGGTACTGGAGCCTGCTCATTATCCCAATCCCTTATCCCTACACACACCGAGAAGTGCCAGCCACTTCCATAATCTTTACTGACCCATCAGAACGTAGAATATTTTGTGTGTGTGGTGCCCCCTTGTGTTCCAAACCAGGAAAGACAAGTGTACATTCCCGGTTAGGCATGTTGTGATAGATTGATGGTCTCCTTGCCAAGGTCGGGAATCACTGGAGGGAGGAGGAGGAGGATAAATTTCGAGGTGTCTCTGAATGTGGTGAATTCCTGCCCCCAAAGTATATAAATGCCAATAATAACACGTTGACGATGATGGTTGACTGAACTCAAAGTCTAACTCAATTAATTTTCTTTTGGGGGGTGGAGATGAAGTTTATAATTCTACACCCATTGGAAGGGTGTTCCAAACAACCACTGTGTAGTTCTAAACTTAGCTCCCCCACAATGAGCAAAGCTAAGAGATCCTGGAAGTCAGCGTGACTGAAGCCCATACCTTTTTGGAGTAAGTTATGAGCTCTTGGCTTTCAGCGTGCAGGTGATGGGGGGCCCGCCCTACTCCCTTTGTCCAGGGTCAAAGATGTCCTGGGCAGGCTCGTAGCTTAGCGTCTCTTCGCGTGGATACTCTCTTGGTATCTGTCTGACATATAATAAAGAGACTGGCTGAGGGCTGCTGTGTAGGCTCTGCCTCCCAGACTTGCCTGTTCTGTGTAGCGAAGCAGAAGCCCCCAGTCCACCAGACATAGGTAAGAGTTCGGTAGCCCTTAGTTATGACCTGAGCATGTGTCCCTTGAGGGTCCTTCCCCCACAGCCTATCACAGTGTTTCTTAGTCCCTTTGAAGTAGCAGTTTCAACATGTGCAGCATGCTCTGTCACAGTCCCTTTCCAGGGACCCCGCAGCATCCCCCGCAGGGTGGTGGTCTCCGTTTCATCTTCCAGCCTGCCCCATCTGACTTCACCTGGACTTCTGTTCTTTTCCCTTGCAGGAGACGTGCACATTGCCATCATGGACCGGAGCGGCCAGCTGGAGGTGGAAGTGATCGAAGCTCGGGGCCTGACCCCCAAACCAGGCTCCAAATCCCTCCCAGGTGAGGCTGAGCTGCTGGGAGATGTGAGGAAGGGTCTTGGCAGGGATGGGATACTAGCAAGTCCTCAGCTCACCGGTGCCCTAAAGCAGTGCTGTGGACAGTGATTCACACCTTGCCTGGATGGAAGGTTGGTGAGCAAGCTGGGCCAGCTCACCCCACCCCCACACCCCACCAGAACCACCTGGAGGGTGGGGGCAGGCTATGGCATCTCTCCCAACCATGCTCCTTCATTTTCAGCCACCTATATCAAGGCTTACCTGCTGGAGAACGGGGCATGTGTAGCCAAGAAAAAAACGAAGGTGGCCAAGAAGACCTGTGATCCCTTGTACCAGCAGGCTCTGCTCTTTGACGAGGGGCCCCAAGGCAAGGTTCTGCAGGTCAGTGTTTACAGGGTGGACGCTCAAGTTCAGGTCAAGCATTGAACCAGGTGCATTCATTTACTTCGCCTCTTCTTTGTCATCGTGGGGGGGTGGGTGCACGTGCACTTGGGAGGCACACATGTAGCGTGGAGTCAGTTCTCCTTCACCTTGACGTGGCTTCCGGGCATTGAACTGAGGTCCTTCAGCTTCTGTGGAAAGCACTTCACCTGCTGGGCCATCTCGCCAGCCCCCTTTTTCTTTCTCTCCCCACCTCCTTCCCTCCCTCTTCCTGTTCCCCTCTGTTTTAATGTCGCAGCCCATGCTTTTGTTCCCCAACAGTTCAGAGGGTTTTGGGCGATAGTGAAATAGCTCCCCATTCTCCCAGCTGGGCAGGAGAACCAGGCTTTATTCGCGGGCCGCCTCCACTTTCCTACCTTTCCTACCTGTGCCTTGTCCCTCACTGGGTGCTGGGTGTTGCTAGGCACTTTCTAGAATGATTTATGTCTTCCTCAGAGGTGATCCTGGGAAGGAGGTGTGGTTTCCCCATTTTGCAAACGAGGAGGCGGGGTCTCAGAAAGATGAAGGGCCTGCTCAGTTGAGTGATGAACAGAACTGAGCCCAAGTCGGGGGTGACTCTCGGGCCAGCCAGCTCCTTGAGAATGAAACAATATATCGGTGGCTTTTCCTGATGAGCATGAGGGACGGGTGTCGCCTCATTGCGCCTCTTCAGTAGATGAACCTGAGTTCACATGGGCCTACCTGACTTTCTTGGCTCAACTGCTTGACACTCATTGTGGTTAGGATGTGCGGAGAAGAGATGGCCCAGAGGTTAAGAGCATGCACCACTGTTGTAGAAGACAGTTCCTGTCACACATGTCAGGGTGACTCACAACTGCCTCTGGCTCCAGCTCCAGGAGGTCCCAGTGCCTCTGGCCCCTGTGGGAACCTTCACTCATGTTTATGCATGCACATACATATTTTTAAAAACGTTTAAGAGTTTGCACATAGGCAGACACCCACCAAGTTAAAAGTGGTGGTGGCTTGCCTTGCCTGAAGCCTGGCTTACTTATTTGTAACAAACACTCAAGATTCATTCTAAAGGAGAAAAGATTATTCTGGGTGAGGTTTGGAGACTCAAGTCCACTGCCGGTTGGGGCTGTGGAGACAGCTGCTCACCTCGGGGCGCTTGGAAAGCCGAGGAAGAGCCTGGAATCCCATAATCCCCTTTCAGGAATCCACCTCTGATGTTTTTAATCCTCCAGCTTGTCCAACTCGTAGCAGGCTGTTCCTCTGAGCTGTGATGGGGTTCTGTCCTAAGGGCCCATGGGGTTACAACCGAAGGGCTGCAGAACTCTGGGGTTCTGGGGCAGAGGCCCAATATCAGATGGCTGTTTTTAAAAATGTTTGAAAACTCATTGAGCCAATCTCTTCCTCCTCGAATTCCAGATGGAGAGAGTCAGGGCAAGGGCCTTATTGAGGCCCACAGCAGCCAGCAGCAGGGCCGCAGCTATGACCCTATGACCCGGGCCCTGAACACGTCTGTTCCTTTGTGGCAAGAGCTGCTGCCTGGGGTGCTAGGAGGTCTGGAACCAGATCCACCCAGGATCTAATCCCAGATCACTGTGGGGCATTGTGTTGGTTAGTTAAACCCTGCCACAGGGGTGAAAAAATACTTGTTACAACAGTTGAGATGATGCATGGCCCCCATAGGATACAGTCTGCCATGTCCCAGGCACTCAGAAAGTACATGCCCGTATTGTTTTTAATTCTGACTCTCCCATCTGTGCCCTCGGGAAGCTGGTAGGTCCTGGGCCCGCTGCCCAGTCCTGGAGGTTCAGTGCTTCCCCCTTCCCCCTCCTTCTGCCAGGTGATCGTCTGGGGAGACTACGGCCGTATGGACCACAAGTGCTTCATGGGTATGGCCCAGATCATGCTGGACGAGTTGGACCTAAGTGCTGCTGTCACGGGCTGGTACAAACTCTTCCCCACATCCTCTGTGGCTGACTCCACACTCGGATCCCTTACCAGGCGCCTGTCCCAGTCCTCTTTGGAGAGTGCCACCAGCCCCTCCCCCTCGTGCTCCTAAGGACCTCACTGAGGACAAGAGGCCAGGGGCTGGAGGGGGAAGGGAGCCTGCTGGCCACACTGCCCCCTGTACATAGTCTCCATGTCTTTCTGGACCCCTCGCCCTGCTGCATGCCTGTTGGCCGCTGGGCTTGTCCCAGCTGGTAGTGGAGACTGTAGTGTGTGTTTGTGTGTCTGTGTGTGTGTGTGCGCGTGTGTGACCACATTTTATCTGTCCATTTGTCTGGGTACAGTCAGTCCTGGTGACCACATGGACTGCAGTCCACACCTCTGTATCTTGCTGGAAAGAATCCAAAGGAGCATCATGTGGACACATCTCGTCCCTGGAGTCTCCAGGGGTGGAAGTAGGGGATGTGGCCACTGGTGGGCCTTGCTTGGTCCCGGCCTGGTTCTTGTCTCTGGTCTCCACTTGGTTTCCTGTCCTGTCTTTTGTTTCCTTCCTCTCCCAGCATTGCTGCTCTTTTTTGAGGAATGCAGCATCCATTGCAGCTGACCATACCTGATGCCCTCTAGGAATCCAGTCTCTTCTCCCGCCCCCAGCCGTGCTGGCCACCATCCCATTGAATGCACTCCACAAGCATGTGGCATGCTCACTCATCGCCCTGGCCCAGCCCCCAGGAAGACAGGATGTCTGGGGAGGAGGGGCCTTGAGAGTGTTTCTCCCTGGGGCTGGCACCTTCTTACAGGCCAAGTACAGGAGAGCTGAGTTCCAGGGTGCTGGCCAGACACACTGGAGGACGTGCTATGGCCTGGCCTCCCCTCTGCTGGAGTGTGCTCCAGCATGCCAAAGGAGCTCCCCTAGTGGGCCCAGGGGGGTTTCTGTCAAATCAGATGGCCTTCTCGGACATCAAGGATGGGCCTGGCCCCTTTTGGACTTATCCTTGAGGGAGCATGGCTTGGTAAGAGGTGTCATGGGTAGGGCTGCTTGCTGAAGTCAGGGGGACTAAGGCTGAATTGTTTTGAGCCACTGTCAAGAGCCCTGTCTGGCCTGGGGATTAGCCGCATGAAGCGTTCTTCAGGGTTCTGCTTTCTTTGCTCATCTCTAGACACCAGTCCCCAGCTGGGGTTCTGACACACAGCCTCCTAACTCCATGAGCAGCCTGGCTCTGCACTCGAGGGTGCCTCTGTCACCAGCTCTGTACCAGCAATACTTACCCCTCACCTCCCTGCCTTTCTTGAGTGGCCCTCTGCTCCTCTGGGCAGTGGCCTGCACTAGGCACCCCAGCTGCCTCTGCTTTACTACCCCGTTCCCTTGTCCGGTTGGGGCTCCTCCCAACCACTGAGAACCCTGTTGGAGGGACTAGTGCCTGGGCTTGAGCCTGAGATGGCTGTTAATACTAAAGGCTAGCTCTGGGATGTCGTACCCGTTCCTCTCCTCTTTAGCTATGGGGTGGAATTGGAGGTTGCCTGGGAGATGGCAAAGCAGCCCTGGTCCATGTCCAATAGGAAGGAGGAGGGGTGGTGGGGGGTAGGGTAGAGGAAGGCTCTCTTTCTGCCTCTCTTCTAGCCCATCTCCAAGTGTGGCCATGCCTCTAGCCCAAGTCCCTAGGCAAGTGAGAGCTACCAGGGTAACTGTGAAAAATCCTTGGCCCGTGTGTGAATTCCATTTGTACCAAAGCTGGGGTATATAAAGCCAGCCCAGCCCAAAAGACCTCCCCGTAGTCAGAGTCCTGCACCCTCCTTGCAAAGAAAGATAGTGAAGAAGCCCCCACACAAACTGGGGTTGAGGCGGAAGATAGTGAACAGGACTGAGGATGTCTGCGCAGGCAGGTGAGTGAGGTAGTGACCAGTGACGTTTCCCTTGCCAGCCTTGCCGGCTGGGAGTATATGTATCTCCCATGTCACTAGACACGAGGCGAAGTGCTCTGGCCTCTGAGCCTTAACGGGTAGGGGGCAAGGAGGAAACTGGCTTGCAAAGGGCTGTTTTCCTCTTGCTTGTGGCGTGTGCACCTGTAAAGCAGTTATCCTCCGGATGGTGTGAAAGCCATCTGGAGTGGAGGAGGCTCAGTAACCCACTGACAGCATAGACCTTTGCTGAGGTAGCACTGAGTCACCTCCAGAAGTGGGAGCTGCTAGCAGAGGGGCTTCCGGCCTTGGAGTTTCTCATTTAGGAGGCTTAGCACAGGGGATGATGATGTGCTGGGAACTCCTGCTGACCTGCCTGCCTACAGTCGGTGGCTGTAAACTGCCTAGGAGATGACTTGGCTGTCCCACCCCTCTCATGGAAGGTAACCCCCCCCCAATTGATCTTGAGAAATTCACTCCTTTTAACACTGAAGAAGTAATCCACCTAGATTCTTGCCCACACATGTGGGGTGTGTAAGGCTAGTATGTCCATGTGATAGAGGGGCTGGATTTAAAGGTCTGTTTCTCAGCACCCTGGCTGCAGGGCTCCACTGGGATACCATTCTAGAGATAGCCCTGTCTCAGAAGAGGAGTGTGACTTGTCTGGGCTGGGAGCCATCTGCCCTCTGAGGAAAGGACAATGGGTCAAGAAGTAACTGGGTCCTGGTGAGTTCCCTCACCAGCGGGCCACCTCACATAACCCCTTGCCCCAGGCGGCAGTGGTCACAGGAGTGGAACTCAGTTGTCCCACCTCCTCTAGGCAGGCCAGATTCATCAGCGCTGTGGCTGAGACAGGAGTAACCCTGCAGCGAGAGATGCTGGGCTGTGGGCAGTGATGAATGACTCAGAGCATGTGTCTCTGTATTTCTGCCCTGCTCAGCCTGTCCCACTTTTTAACAGATTCCTTCCCTACAAGGAAGGCAGAGATGGGACTCTGTGATGGGAAACATTCTCTAGGAAATGGGCCAAGGCTTGGTTTGACAAGGGGATATTTGGTCCTTTGGGGAAGAATCCGTTCCAAAGGCTCTCATCCAGTCTCTCCTCCCACCCAGCTCTACTGAGGATCACCTATTCAGCGGGTCCTGGGCAGTGCCAGCATGCCATTGGGTAGAGGGAAGACCAAGGAAAGCTCTGGAGAGGCAGGGGAGGTGGTGCCTGGTGGTCCTGCACTGGGGTCAAGCTAACTCTCCCAGGGGCTCGACCCCCCACCAAGGAAGCATGCCAGCTCTTCCTTTACTGCCAGCCTGGGGGAGACCAGCAGCCTCTGTTTTGTTTTTTGTTTTGTTTTTTTAAAGACAATTGAGCCCTCCCAGGGCATTTCTATGGAAATGAAATGTAGCACAATCCTCAACTGTGTTCCCAGGAGCCCTGTCATACCCAGGGGCCTCACACTGCAGGTTCTGCTTCCCCGGGGACCCAGAGCTCCTGATACCTCATGTTCTCCATCACCCTTGCCCTAGGAAGCAGTGACGCCCCAGCAAGGCTGCTCTTCTGTGTTTCTCCGATTGCATCCAGCACTGTGCAAACTCTTTTAAGAAGTCGCTGCCTTTGACCGAGGTTGCTCTCCACAGTGTGGGGAGATGTGGTACTTCAGGTGGGGCCTGAAAGCTTGTCCAGCAGCATTTCTGTAGTGGCCACGGGGAGGTGCTTCCCTACCACCTCCTCTTCTCTCCTGCTCCTCAGTTGTCTCCAATGTCCTGACACATAGACATTCTTTTGAATGTGCCCCCTCTCCTGCATCATCTTCCGCTGGATGGTCAGAGAGGAGGAGATGGAAATGTAGACTCTTTCCCTGCCTTCTCCCTCCAGTCTGCTCTGCTTCTAGGCCAGGTCCAAAGAGGCTGGGGAGATTAACCACCATCAGAGAGCAGGGGAGCCCCATCCAATCAGGTGTGGCTCGATGGTGGCCGGATCAGCCTGGCCTGGCTGGGAAAGGGTCATTTTGAGAGTGCCTGAGCATCTCAGAGCAATGTCAGTGAATGCCAAGAGAGCAACTTGGCCTCCTTGGGCACCAGCTCTGTCGGTGGAGCTGGACACACACAGATCAGACGTTGGCATGCCCAAGGGAAGGTCCTTGTTCTCTGACAAAGGGCT